>NC_136068.1:1682863711-1683036145 GCF_964261635.1 Lissotriton helveticus
ACCTGGTCAGGGGAGTGTGTATGTCTGTGTTTGCAAGTGCATATGTCTGTGTTTGCAAGTGTGCATGTGTTAGTTTGTGTTTCTGATTTGGCTAACTGGTATATAATGCACCAATAGCTTGTGGTAACTACATTATGTGTTGCCATTGGTTTTAGTACTGCACCTGAGGGAAATTTTGTGTGGAGCTTTTATGTCTAGATAGGAGAAATTAGCAAATTGAGAGTTTTTGTGTATTGATAATAAACATGATGCCAGAGAGAATGGTCAGAGAGTCATGCTACCTTCTGACATGCACAGTGATCTGGAGCTTACAAACTTGCATGACGGCAGGGCAAACTCAGCCTTCTATCTTTCGAAAGTTGATAAATTAGTTAATAGTCACAACTGTTATTTACATTGCTTTGAAATTGGATAGGAGCGGCATAGAGTGCTACAAAAAATTTGTTTTTATAAAATTCTTTAAATTAAAAGTTAAATAGTCTTGTCCGCATATGTGTTTTAGCCCAGAAGCTGGGGATCCATTGGAAGAAGGGCCCTGATAGATTAGTGTGGGGTTTTGCTAGAAAAACGTAGCTTCGTTGTTTGGTACTGGCACTGATCATGTAGCCTTCAGTGAGAATCTGCCACTCAAATTTCCAGTTACAAACAGATGTATACTTCCAACAAGCTGAAAAACATTCCTTGTGACAGAAATAGAATGAGTCCCAACATTAAACTATTGACCCAAGGCCTACAAAAGCTTCCGATAGGCCTGCAGGAGAATACCAAGCACTCTTATTCAGGGTGCTCTACCTGTGTTTTCAAAACTTTCCACCATTTACCATTCTCCTATGGTGTAATATTGATGTAATCAATCCCCAAACATTCCAGGCTGCTGGAGTTTTTAATTTTGCTTTTTTGTCTAGCCCCCCTCTGACAGAGTTCTTGGGACTGGTTCCTGGTATTACAGCCAGCATCTCGGCTGTCCATTGCGACCAAGAGTAGCTGTGATAGCACATAGGTCTTTCATTATTTGCCAACACGAGGGTTTCACTTTGAGTCAAGTTTGAAGTCTAGGATCATCTACAACCTGATTCATTGCTCTGGTCTTATGACAGAGTGTGTCTAAGGATAAAGAAATAGGAGGCATGGTCTAGATGGCTATGTTAATTCAGCTACTGGTGGCGCTGTCTTCCTCGGGTCTCCGTGAGGTTTCATGTGTAACGTCTAAGCTCTGTTCAGGCCCTTGTCCTACCAGAGATGCTAAGGGCAAGATTCTAAGGCTCAGAAGAATTAGCCAAATCCCAACCCTCTGCATTGCTAATCTTGTGGGTAGTGAGTCACAGGGGTGGTTATGAGCAGTGATGTAGGTGTTTCCTGTGAAACTTGAATTGAACATCATGATGATGGGACCCATGAATCAAAGTTTTCACCAAGGCAGAATTCATCTGCTTTGTCCTTATCTCACTTTAGCAATAGGCACATAGTAGTCCTAAATACACAGGTTCCAAGCCATCAAAGAGAACAAATTCAACACAAGATATTTTACCCCAGAACTTCAAAACTATTCGTACCATATTTCAGCATGCCCACCAGTCTCATGTCTTTTCCTCTTTCTAGGTACTTCTTGAACCATTTCAAAGATACTGTGGGTTGCTTAAGAATACACATCAACATTTTATGAAAGTTTAATTTGCTGTTGCTTTTCATGGTGTAGGAAAGTAGGATCTGCTTCTAATGGTTACCCCCGCTTTTTGCTTCTTGCACCCACTGTTTTGACTATGCTTTCTCCCTTAAATTGCTATATATGTACTTTGGTACACTCCAGATTGGATACTGGGTACCCTTATCAGTCCCTAGTATATGGTACACATGTACCCAGGGCATAGGTACCCTAGAGGCCTCCCATGGGCTGAAGAATGTATTATGCCACCCACGAGAGGCTATGCAAAATGGAACCTCAGGTCTGCTACTGCAGTCTGTGTAAGATAGTGCTTGCACCACTTACTTTAGATATAGGTTCACTATATCTATATCTGTCACTTCACTTAAAACTTTATAAGTCTCCCATATAGAAAGGCTCAACAATCCTGTAGGCAGGGTGCTGGGCTTTACGTGAGAGGGTGCTCCTGTATGAGCAAGGACCCTCTGCAGCCTTCGGAGACCATTCTCCGGGGTTGTCTGTGACACAGCCAGACATATAGGTAGAGGTGCATTCCAACATTGCGGTAAATGCTATCTCGAAAATGACTGCAACCAAATATGTCGTGTTTGGTGTCAAACACCTTGGAATTATACCTCCACACAAGTAACTGGTGTGGAAGAATGATTCCTCCCCTCAGAACCGAGGTTCTGGGGGTACCTAAGACCTACCGGTACCAGCTTTCTCGACCCTGACAGCACAAAATGGATGATGCCAGCCACAAACACGATTCTGCCCTCATGCTGCTGAGCCAAACTCGAGCAGCGGAAGGCAGCACAATATGTATCCTGTCACGGGTAGGTGTGACCACCTCCCAGACAGGATCTAGTGTATTGAGGCTGGGTGGGTGCACTGTCTTAGTGCCAGAAAGCCTGCATGAGGGGCACATTTGGTGTCCCTGTGCATAGTCCGGCTCAAACCAGTTCTGGATGCCATTTGCTGCTGCTCTGGCGTGAAACTGGACAAAGAACCGATTGATGTGGAGGGAGAGCTTAGCAGGCAGCACTTCCGGGTTAGAGGTGGGGGAGGCACACAATAAAACACAGCCTGGCAGCTACGCGCAGCAGATGCACACAGCAGGCGCGCCGGCGGCGCGCCATCCACGCCAGTCCGCCGCCAGAATCCAGGAAGTCTGCCATTTCTATGACAAGAGCCCAATGACCCCAAGATAAACTACAAATATACCAGACAGAAGCTAACTGCCCTCAGGAACCTCATTCCCCGCCCACCGCACACACAGCAACTCCTCATTGCAGGCACAAATTCCCCGCTGTTGTGGACAGCCCCCTTCCATGCAATCATTGCAAATTTCAGACCATTCCACCCCTATCTCCGAACAGCCCTGCTATTATAACTCTGCCTGCTACCTCGGATGCTACCAAAGCTAGCTGGAACTGCTTTCTAGCCAACGTGCGTTCCCTCCCCAAGCATGCTATTAATATCTGGGACCTCATCTCCTCCTCCTGCCCAGACATCGGCTTTCTTACTGAAACATGGATCAAACCATCCTCCACTCAGGCCATCGCCATTGCACTTCCTGATGGCTATCGGATTTTAAAAGCAGACAGACCAGGCAAAAAACGCGGAGGCATTGCAATCATATATAAGGATCCTATGAAGGCCACCATGCTAGACCAATTCTGCAGCGACACTATAGAAATCCTTATATTCAGAATAGACATCCATTCACAGTTGAGTTGGAAAGGAGCCTTGGTCTATCGCCCTCCTGGACCGCTCCTTCCCTCCCTGCCTCATCTAATAAATATGATCGACCCCCACGTGATATCCTCCAACAAATTCCTCCTTCTAGGGGACTTTAATGTCCATAGCGAGATCCCTAAAGATCCAGAAGCAGCTACCCTCCTGTCAGAAATGACTGCCTTAGGTTTGACCAAAATTAACGAAGTGCCCACACACTCTGCAGGTCACACACTCGATCTGATCTTTTCCAACTCCCCAGAGACAACTTATAACACCACCATCCCTCTTCTATGGTCAGACCACTCAATAATCCATTTTAACCTTAAAGGCCCCTATGAACATGCAGTTAAGAAAAATCCCGCCAGACAGGCCCACAGACAGTGGCACAAACTATCACCTGCCCTTTTTCAAAACAATTCACTCCCCCTGATGAGCCAACCCTAGATACTGTGGACAAACGTCTTAGGCCCTTCAGGACGCAGTCAAATCTACCATTGACACCCTCATTCCCCTTAAACAATCCTCTCACGCACCCAAGCGCACCCAGACCCCCGGGTACTCGTCCACACTCAGAGAAGAAAAAAGCATATGTAAAAAGCTCGAGCGCCTCTGGCGCCACACTAGGGACGCATCTGACAAAGAGCAATACAAGTCAGCCCTTGGTGCCTACCATAAGAACCTAAAGGCGGCCCAAAAAAAGTACATAGCCACCCAACTGGACAAGCTGATAATGGTCCTAAAACCCTCTTCCAGGTCCTTAACAGCCTCATTAATCCCACTGCCTGCAGTCCCGCTGAAGAACCTACTCAATCCCTATGCGATGAAATAGCCAGTCACTTCTCCCAAAAAATCGATGACATCTACAATAAAATATCTGTTGCACATGCTAATCTCAGCAACAAAATCATTGATCCTGCCCACAGACCACTAAGTCTCAACACCCTGGATGAATTCCCCCTCCTGACCATTCCCGCAACCGAATCCCTTCTTACTTCAGCCAAATCAGGATCTCCCAAAGACCTTCTCCCAGCCAAAAAACTTCCAGCGAACTGGCCGCACCTTTGTGTGCAGTCCTGAATAGGTCCATCAACGAAGGCAAGCTGCCGGATGAATGCAAAGCGGCCAAGATAATGCCCATTGGGAAAAACAACAAACTGTCTCCCAATATCTCCCAATATCATTACTAACTAACTAACTATCGGCCAATTTAACTTCTCCCCCTTTATAGCAAACTATTGTAAAAACACATCAACACCCACCTCTCCAACTTTTTTGAATCCTCCAACTGTCTCGACCCCACACAATCGGGATTCCGTCCTAGATACAGCACCGAATCCGCCCTGGTCAACGTAATCGACGACATCCGTATGCAGGCGGACGCTGGTCGAGCAGTAATTCTCATACTGCTCGACCTCTCCGCCGCATTCGATACCATTTCACGTCAGATCCTGCTTGAAAGATTAAAATCAAGTTGGGATCCAGGACACTGACTGGACTGGATAAGGGACTTCCTCAGTGGAAGAACACAAACAGTTCAACTCGGACCCTTCAGCTCAGAAACCACCCCAGTGACCAAAGGGGTACCGCAGGGCTCCTGCCTTAGCCCCTCGCTATTTAATATTTATGTAGCCCCTCTCGCCGCACTCCTTAGGAAAAGCGGGTTCATCCCAATCACCTACGCAGATGGCACACAGCTCCTCCTCACCTTCGACAAAGCTACCCCGAATATTAAAAACATTTTCCTAGAAGGTATGAGGACAATAACAACATGGATGAGCAGAAACGTCCTACAGTTAAATGCAGGTAAAACTGAAATAATGCTCTTCAGAGAAGCAGTATCCACCTGGTCCCCCAGCTGGTGGCCGGGCAGAAATGGGCCAGGCACCATCCCCCAAGCCAGTAGTTAAAAACCTTGGAGTCCTAATTGACAGCAAACTCAACTTCGACGAACATATAGCCACCACAAAACGAGCCTGCTTTCACGCACTCAGTCTTCTCCGCAAAGTCTTTCACTTCCTTCCCACGTCCACCCGAAAAACTCTGGTTCATGCCCTGGTCCTCAGCCGTCTAGACTTCAGTAATGCCCTGCTGATCGCTGTCAAAGAATCTGCCCTGGACAGCCCTCAGGTGGTGCAGAACACAGCTGCCCACCTGGTAACCAGTTCACCTTATCAAACTCCACTGGTTACATTTTCGCATGAGAATCAAATTTAAAATCTGCTGCCTTGTGTTTAAGGGCCTTAACCAGTTGGGTCCCTTGTACCTGACAAACAAACTGACTAGACACTCACCTTCGCGCACCCTCCGCTCAAAGGGGAAAGGTCTTCTCACCATCCTGCGTATCAAACAAACCAGACTGGGAGGCAAATCATTCTCCCATCTGGCGCCCCAATACTGGAATCAGCTCCCATTGGACATTCGCCTCTGTACCAACTATCTTAGCTTTCGGAAAAAACTGAAAACCTCACTCTTCTGTTAAAATTCCCTACTGCTACACATGCTGCGTCTTCAGCGCCGGGATACCCCATGGGGGGTGATTCAGGCGCTTTACAAATGACATAAATAAATAAATAAAATAAATGGACACGCTGGACTTTGCTGGACCTCTATTGGGCACAACTTCGTCTTCCCTTTCCGTCCAAAGACTTGTCTGTGTCCCTGCTCCATACAGGCTCCGTGCAGAACCCTGTGGACCTCCAAGACATCAGAAGTATCCCCCTTGGGGTGAAGGAGTCTCTCCCCTGCATTCGCAGGCACTGTAACACATCGGACGGGTCTGCTGATTCTGAGCTCCAGCAGACTCCAAAGGCTCCAGCAACACAGGAGGTGGGTTTCTGAAGGTCTTTGAGGTCGAGCTGCCCTCTTACTAAGTTTGAGGTCAGTATCCCTCGTTGGGACCGCATAACCCGTACCTCTATGCACTGTGTACATTGGCAGCAGCACATGCTTGTTGTGGTGCAACAATTCCATGCTTTGGGCTAGCTGTAGCCCTGACACCAGTGCACCTTTTCCACAAAGGACTCTGGCCTCTTTGCACGCTGTGCCCTGCTAGCTATTGATCTGTGAACATGCCTGAGGTCCCCTTGTGACTCCTGTGCCTCCAGCCTGTGGGTCCACTTGAGGGTCAACACTGCTTTTCTCGGGCTCCCCTGGTTGCTCTAGGCCTGCCGTGACTTCCCATGCCGTGGTGAGTCTCTGGGTCCTTACTGGGCCATATCGATATCGAACTTGACCATCTTTGTGGGTTACCGCTGCCAAGGCTTGTGGTGCTCCCACCCGACACCGACCCTCAGCACTCGACAGCCTTTGTGGGACAGCTCGTCCCAGCTCCTGGTCGTCCTAGACATCTCCTGGTCCCCGCAGCTGAAGATTCAAGATCACCGTCATCACACCTAAGGCACCGGACATCGGTGAGCATTCTTCTACCGAGCCCCTGGTCACTTCAAAGCAACCGAGACTCTGTACCCTCTGCTTTCAGGTTCCTTTTTACAAGAATCCACATTTGGATTCCACAGTATTTTCTTCTTACTTCCAGCAATGGCATTTGTTTGAGGTCTTCCATAGAAAATGACTAGGGTTTCCGTCCCCACTTCGTGCCTATGCACCCGGCTCCTCTGGGATAGGTTACTCTGGTACAAAGGTATCCACGGGTGGGGTGGCTCTCCAACCTCTTATGTTCCAAGGGAATTCCTCAACATCCGTTGAGAAGGGTCTTTAATCTTTAAATCTTCAACCGCAACTTCCCCATTGAATTGTACAGAGCATGCGTCCTCCGTGGGGTCCCTACTTACTCACCTTGGGTGGTTCATTGGGTCCCAGCAATTCTACACTTTCTAGACTAGGTCTAGTCCCGAGTCGTGGTTCTTATACCACTTATTTAGTATATGGTTTGGTCTCCCCCTGGAGCCCACTGTGCATTGTGCTACTTACAATTGTTTCTTTGCAACTGTTATTTGAATTGTGTTCTATCCTCGTGTAGAAGGTACTAGAGAGTGTTCTTTTTAATAAATACATATTTTTATAACTACTGTGTGTTATCCCTTTCATTTAACCAATACTATGAGGTTGCATTCTGTTAAAACAAGCTGCTAAAGCCTAAAAATCTATAAAAGTTATCTTTAACCTAATCACCATGGGGTTTGTTTGGACTGGTGCAAGGTGCCAACTTTAATTAGTGGACAGTATATACCAGGCCAACTTCTCACACATTGGAATCACTGTCCTGATGCTGAATTTTGCTGCATGCAGTCAGAGTGAGGCCGAATTCATCTTTCACCATGTGCTTGGATGATTGTGGCATTTTACTATTAAAACTGCACTGCGCAACCCTGGCTCCAAGATCTGGTGCCACCAGATTCAGAAACAGTCAGTCTATTTGCAACCTGATCTGCGGCTTGCTAATGTCAGAACCCCAGTGAATGTTTTTATGGTTGACTTTCAATCTGTCCCTACAGAACATTCAGAGCCTCCAGTACAACTAACAGCCCAAAATAATCTTATTTGGCCAGTTCTCTTGCACTTCTGAATCTGCACTACTTCACCATGCAGTGCCACAGGTGAGTGGGAGTGTTGTGGGGCACAGACTAGTATTAGAGGTTCCTTCAGGTCTGTGCATACCTTTGGGTCTGTGCCTGTGACTCTGTTCCTGTGTACAAGGTTAACTATTGGCACCTATTTTGCCATCCATTACAGTTGTAGTGCAAACTTAATTTACCGGGAGCTCCATAAATGGATCAAATGGAGCCAGGCATTCACTCTTTGGCCTCTCAGGGGCGAGATCGGAGCCCATTCAGAACCCTGCTTACGCGCTGGCTTCTCCAATGCAATCACATCTAAGGGGTGAGAGAGGGGAGGCAATGAGTCTGATGGTGCAAGCCACCTTTTGTGATATCACTTCCTGTTGTTACGTCAGCGTCCCCCCACTTCTTTTTTTAGGACTTGTGCCCTGTGTTAAGTACGTGATGTGGTACAGTCTTTTCCTGGTGGACACATTTGTTCTCGGATTCTTTAGAAACACATTTTATGCAATGTCTCTAGTTAGTGATGTAATTTGCTGCCCCCCCCCCACCCTGTGCATGTAAGCCTTCTAGAATAATGCTCAGTTTTTCCTTCACTTGAAATGGAAAAACAGAATTGTAGATACTCTGTATCAGACTCAGAGTACCTTTTTGTTTCTGAGCATTGCAGGTACTCTACAATTGAAAGTATTAAGTCTTTCTAGAGAAGTGCAGGTACCCTCCTTCTCAAAATAAAAAAGTACCCGTAGTCAGTTCTGGCCCCTTTAAAGCACTGCTTCACTTGTAGGCGTGAGGGCTGTGCTTACTTGCAGAGTGTCTGGGGTAGGTGCTTTGTAGGTCTGTGTAAGTGGCACTGTGTGGAGGACAGTCTTCCATGTTCATGGTTGGCAGGTTCCATCTCGGTTTGTGCTCGGATCTTTGTTGGCCAGCTTCAGTTTCTATGTCTGTATTTGCATGGTGCTTGTCTGCACTGTTGGGTTTTCACTAAAGTAGGGGATGGTGCACAATTAAGGTATCCTTCTAGTGAGATGTACCGTTTTAGAATGTTGTGCGGTCACAGGTGTGTCTCCCAGTACATTTTGTGGTGTTACCCCTTGGGCCTGGGCCGGGTCTGCGTAGACCTGTGTTGGAAGTTGTTTCTGCGGGCTGCCCCTGAAAGTGTTTGTGAAAGTGTGTGTGGTGGGCTCTCCAACAGAGGGGTGGATGTAGTGAAGTCAGATGGCCACTGCCCTATTTTCTGTTGATTTAAACTGGGGCCTATCACAAACAAGCATTTGCAATGCAATAGGTCTCGCATTTATGCGAGTTTAAATTATTTGGCATATTAAATGACAATGCGTTTTATTTATGTTTCAAAAACCAAAACATAAATAAAAGGCATTGTCATTTACATCAATAGCTCATACGTGTACAAACGCAAGACCTGTTGCATTGCAAATGCTTGTTTCCTCATTGCCTGTGTATTTTCCAAACATCTATGCACCTTGTTTATTTTTGCAGGAAATCGGGTTATGGTAGCACGGATGACTCAGCGTGAGGCAGTATGAGGACGGGAGTCTTGGGGTCCCAAATTTGGAATACTATTATTCTGTACCACACCTGCAACGTGCAGCAAAATAGCTGGACGAGGGAGATAATTGGAAGAAGCTCCTTGCTGGGTTGGTGGAGGGGAACCAAATACCGGTCGCAGCACAGCGCACAGATTTCATGCATGTATCGTGGAGTTGTGTGGAGGTGAAAGATGTCTGGGAGAGGGTACATGTACAATGGAACCAGACCACTGCCTTGAGTTCTGGGATTAAGCCATAACTGTGCCTGCTGGGATTATTGGTGATCCCCAAGAAGTGAAATATGACCATCAGGTTTACGCATCTGGCACTTGTGCTGGCAAGAAGGTGAGTTGCCATCACTTGAATGGGGGACATGGTTCCATCTGAGGAGCTTTGGATTAGAGATGTTTCAGAATGGGCTGTAGCTGAGGAGATGCAAATGCATCGAGTTACAACTGATGACAAACTTGTGGTTGATATAGAAGTTTGTGGGATGCTATGGCTTATGTTTCTGGCTCATGTCGGCAGAGGAGGGGAAGGCTGCTCCTTGGATACTGAGGGTTGAACATAATGCTCATAAGCAATTGTGATTTGGGAGATTTGGGGTCGTGAGTGCTGAGCGCCGGGAGCTCCGGAGACACGGTGAGTGCTGAAGGGAGCGCCGCGCTGCGAGCGGGGATGGAACGGTTTGAACGACTTCAAACGGCTCGCAGCCCATAGTCCAGAGCAAAAAATTGGAAAAACCCAGAAAAAAAGGAGGAAGAGGAGAGAGAGGAAAAGAGGTTGCGTAGGCCGCTCAAAACACGGCTGAGGTTCTGAGGAGGCTCACGAACAGAGGAGCGGCAGGCCACATCTACACCCAAAGGCCGCTGTCCTGCGGTTCTGCTGCTTCCGCTCTACCACATCTCCCCATTCAAGCACAACCACAAGCTCAAGCTGGCACAGGCACGGGCACAGGCCACCTTGAAAGCGCCAGCACCTCCAGCTGTCCCTGCTTTAAGTCTCTGCCATAACAGAGCAAACAGCAGCACAGCGGCACAGGGCAGAGTCAGAGCAGAGAGGAGAGACAGAGGACGATTTTTGGGACTAAAGTGCTTGAGGCTTAGAGCTAGACTTAAAGCAGGGGAGCGAGGGATCAAGGGAGGCCTTGTACTCTGGCACTCCTCATCACCTTCTGCTCCTCAGCTCCTGTTTAGCTCTCCTAGGAACAGGAATGTCCGGAGTCCTGCTGTGCCCCGGTTGAGCCCTAGCTAGCGTGCTGCAATCTATCTGCAGTCTATCGGACCCAGGTGGCCCAATGAGGTCGGAAAGAACAAGAGAGGCCATGCAACCCAAAACAAGGGGGAGAAAGGGAAAGAAACAAAATCTTAGTATCCAGCACTACGCCGAACAAAATCTCATCGCAACCGAGCAGGACCAGAGTGAGACAATAACACGGACACGACCTACCAGCGCCACACGCTCTCACCAACCCAAGATCTACACAAAGTTCAATTTCCTAAGGGATGCAGGGTCAGTTCTTTATTCCAGCAATGCAAACCTCAGGGGCCTGCAATCGCCACTGCTAACTTTGCTACCCCTATAAACGCAAACATCTGTCCCAAGCTTTTTGCCTCCAGACAAAAGCGGGGCACCACAGCAAAAAGCTGAGTAACCCGAAATCAAACATCAATCGCCAACACACTCTGCGCGGGCAAAAGAGTCAGGCAGCACATATCCAGCGACTTCCGTAGGAACGCCTGGCAATTTAGGATGCTCCCCAATAAAATCCACCAAAAAGACAGACGACAGGGCAGTACTCAGAGGACTCCGACCACAGAACACAATCCCCAAAAAACAGTTGTTCCACCATTACAACTTGATGCCAGGGATGGAGATTGGGCCACCCAAAAAATCAAGGATGATAGTGAAGCCAATTCAGAGTCAAGGAGAGAAGATGGGGAACAAATCAGTGAAAATAACTCCAACCCCATAATCAACATGATGACAAGAAGCTACAGCCCCATAACCAACATGACGATAAGAAGCTATAGCACCCCCATCAAAATAACAGATTGAGCAAGCATAAAACCATCACCAACCCCACAACTTCTAGTTCAAGGGAGTCCACCTAATCAACACGGAGGGGCATGCGCAGGAACACTGGACCCAAACCAAAAAGAGGAGGGAAGGGCTCACTCTCAGCAGAACAAAACAAAAAAAGCACAAAGTAGAATGCACAAAGAAAAGAACAAAACACTGGCACTTGGAACTCACTACTAAACACAATACAACTGGCCATCAAAGCACTGCAATATCATTCAGAAAAGAACAAGATCCAACTAACATTATTGAACACACTGGCAGTCTTCACTGCAGGCATCGACAAAAAAACGTTGAATTCTGAATGGCCAGATAATAAGAGCGCAATCAAACACCCACCTTATCTGCAACTGTGACCAGGTTGTTGATAAATTATCCACCCTGCTCTCAATGCTAAGTAGCCTGAAAAAGGACATCAAATGCGTAACAGCAGGAAACTCATATCAAATCAAATGATATCAAATCTGCTTTATTCAATTTTCGTACAATAAAAACCATAAAAGCACAGTACAGGATAACAAGCACAAATATGATTCACAGGATAAAATAAAATTGCCAGTTCATTAAAACAATCCATTATTATAAAAAGAATAGTAAACTAAACCAAGGATTACTCTAGGCAAGCTTTACATTGTGTTCCTGTATCTGATAATCGGCTTTAATAAAGAAGAGATGGACTTCATAATAATTAAATTTTCTAAAAATTGTACCCTTAAAAGTGCTAATTTACATTGTCTGAGGACCAACATCTTCAAAATGGGAATTAAAACCTTTTCCTTGTAAGACATAGTATTTACAGAAAAGAATACAATGTAATGTAGATTGTGTTGAAATGTCGTCACAAGTCCTTAACGTCAAATTTCAAGACCAATCATTTGTTTCAGGGAAAAAAATCATTCTGTAAAAAAAAACACAGCGAAAACGGGATAGAAGCACATGACTAAAACTACTCTGTACCTCTATTAAATAAGGTTGTATACCTAAACATGTTGTCATCAAGTGATTTTCCATAATTGTTATTTTTCCTTTCTCAATGAGCTAACGCTTATTTTCTAGGTGCTGTGAACAATTTAATTTTAACATTTTTCTCGATATTGATTCCAGGCTTATAGGGGTATCAAAATATTCAGGATGACCAATATCGTATGACATGTTTTTTACATAACTGATCCAAGGTATTTTCGCCGCCCCATCCAATTTAAGGCAGTCCAGAATTACATCTCTATTGAAACCTGTTTCCATGGTTACCCACAATTTATGCCACAATAAAAGTGGATTTGTTTAATAATATCCGATACATATGTCAGACCGAGTTCCCTAAGACAGTTTAAAGTAGCAGTTGAACTGGAGACTGCCAAAAGATAGCAAATAAAAGCATTTTCGCAATGTTGTATGTGTTCGACATCTGCTAGGCCCCAGATGCCCGCACCATATGCCGCAGTAGACACACATTTAGATTTGTAAATGTCTAATAGCTCCGGGACCGGTCTACCAACCAATTTTTTTGAAAAATGAATAACTGCGTCTAAGGCTCTTGAGAAAGTCAGTTTCCTAGCTTGCATGGCCGCTTTCCACGAGCCAGTCCTGTCAAAATGAATTCCCAAATACGAGAATGTAGCCGTACATTCTATTTCTTTCTTCTCAATAAAAATGTTGCATGTTTTACTCTTTTTTGTACCACAGCTCATGGTATAGGTCTTGGTAACATTTACTTTCAAAACCATTGCTTGCATGTAGGTGGCAAAATTAGCGACCGTCAGTTGTAGACCTATCCATGTACGTGCCATGATAACTGCGTCGTCTGCATACAATAAAATAGGGACTGGGGTATTATTAATAATAGGGTAATCTTGTCGGCGATCAATCAAATATTGTCTCATACAAGAAAAGGGGCAAGTATACAACCTTGTCTCACCCCTTTTTTATACAAAATTTGGTTGAACATTCCCCCTTTAGCCCATATCGAATCCTCGCCCCTGCTTCCCTATACAACTCCTTAATAAAGGATAATAAGGGAGGGTCAACATTCATGTCTTTGAGTATACTCCATAATTTTTCATGCTCTACGCCTTCGAAGGCTGAACTTAAGTCAACAAACATCTAAAAAAGGTTGGCCTCCTTGGCTCATGAATATTTACCTATAAAATAATGCTAAATTAAGTCCCTGCTCTATCGTGCACAGACCTGCTCGAAACCCGTATTGAAAATTTGATAAAATACCAGTGTCTTCTGCCCAGGTTTGTAATTTATTTAAGATAACTATCCCAGCAACTTTCATTAGGGCGTCCAATAAAGAAATTGGGCGGTAGCAGCTTGGATCATTTCTATCTCCCTTTTTAAATATAGGGATAACAATTGCATCTGACCGGATGTTTGACGGTACAACGCGTACCGTCACAACGCATCCCTTTACCACGCATCCCTTACAAAGCAAGTCGTTACCACGACTTACGTTGGGGGCGCGGATTTCGAATAGTATAATTTACTATTCTAACACCAGTCCCCGTGGACCCTAGGGAAGGTGTTGGGATAGTAAATTTACTATTTTTAATCCTTTAGTGCCCTCCAGCGCAAGTCGTGGTAACGACTTGCGTTGTAAGGGATGCGTGCTAAAGGTACCGCGTTGTAAAAACTTTGTGGTAAACGATGTTTACCCATCTGACCATGTGGGGATAAACCTATAGTGAATACAACTTGTTAAAATGTTAGTTAAAAGCGGGCCCATAAACCAATGTTCGACTTATAAACATCCGCTGGGATGCCATCTGGTCCTGGTGCCTTCCATGAGGCGCTCTCGGTTATGGTGCTACAAAATTCCTCATAGGAAATGTCAATATCTACAATAAGTGTTGTCAGTTGTACGTTAGCTTCTCTTCCCCCTACCACAGAGGCTGACTCGCTTTGATCCAGAGTTTAGTCATTGTAAAGACCCGTAAAAAATTCAACCCATTTTTCCTCAGTAATTGCAATGTCTATGACATTGATCTCCCTATTTACAAAAAAGGGGGCATTTACCATTCTCCAGAAGCCAATATCATCCTTGTTTACGCTTGCCTGGTGCAGGGCCTGCCAGGCTTCCTTTTTCAATAGCAACTTACGTTTTTTTTACTGCTAGTCAGTAGCAGGTTCTCGCCGGTCTAAGTTCTTCCCTGTTTCTGTTTCATTTCGAAGGACATTTTTCAAGTGGATGTGCGCCTTGCTACATGCCCTGTCGAACTAGCCCGTGTCTTATGTGATCCCTGTCTCCGTTCCCTGGTTATTAGTTTTCGTGCTTCCCCTGTTATTTTTAGGAAGGCGTCAAAAATACATTTGTAAGTCATCCTTTGTCTGGGAAAGACAGATCTCGAAGTACTTATTAACCAGTGTTTTAAGAAAGACCACTGGATCCACTTTTTTCCTGTTTATGGAGTATCCATTTGTACTAGTGAGATTAATTTTGAAATTATAATTCATCTCATTCTTGTTAAAGGTTCCAGCAGTCCTTTCCACAAAGAGATCCAGATTAATCGGATAATGGTCACCCATTAGTGTTGCACATGTTTTACAAATACAGACATTACAAGAATACCTGTTAGACATCAAAGCAAAGTCCAATATCGAATTACAACCCCTCCCATTAAATGTTGGCTCAAAGGGTACAGGGGGTGTACAAAATTCATTTGCGTACCCCAGGTCAAAACTAACAACTATTTCATTCAATAAATCCCCCACAGTTGTGTGAGCAAAATGGGTCATAGTGTCTTCACTGTCCTTACCTAGGCCACAAATGCCCTGTTCACTATGTTGACATAAAAAACAATTGAAGTTACCTACCCACATAATGCACATATCCCCAGACAATACTTCTTCTATATGGTTCAACATTTGACATAAGTCCCCTAAAACCAGTGATATCTTAAGTTTTAGGATATCATTACAAAATTGTATTAGCACTGTACCCTTTTCTCCCCCTAGACTCACTGAAAATATCTGATAGAACTCAGTCTCACTAACAATCTTCACTTTTGTCACCCTCATTGTGTTGGACACACAGGTGCGTAAACCCCCTTTATTTCGCCCCTGCTTACTAAAACTAGCTGGGGTGCTGAACGTTCTAAAGCCATTGATGTGTATTTCTTGGGTTACCCAGGTTTCTTGAAGGCAAATTATGGGGTAGTCTTCTATAAAGGTTAGCCAATGAGAGTCTCTCACCTTGGATAAAAGTCCTGCAATGTTCCAAGACAGTATTTTGCACACTTTACAAGTTTTGTCCTTTAACAGCCCTTCCCCTGTAACACTGGTGGGTATAATTCTTCCTAGTTTATCCCCTGTTGATGGCCGAGTTAATCTTTTAACTAATCTATTATGACTGTTATCATTGGTTTTTTATTACCTCTCCATAGCTTTCCACACTCTCTGTTCTAGCATCTTGGCACACCATACAATCTCTTATCTTATCATTTGGGGTACTGCAACCACTTCCCTGTTATCTCAGGGTGTTATGTTGTCTAAATAGCCCTTCCTCCCTGCTTTCACCATCCCCTCTCCCATACTGTGTATTTCGTCAATCTAGGTCTTCCATTGACCCTAGCTGGTCAAATCGATTATGAAGTGGGGTAGCCCATGGTTTTATTATGTCATGACAGGGGTACCTAGTTTGAATTTTTTGGGGGTGCCTAGATTGCGGGGGATAAAAAAAACCCTAGTGGTAATACATTAATTTCACTGTGGTTAAAGGATAAGTTCCCTATCCTATTAAGGCTTAGGCGCACTAGCCTGGGATCGCTGAATGTCAACACTATACAGTCTCCCTGCAGGATTTTTTCTCCCTTTCCCACCCACTTAAACTGTCTAGCCATCTTCAATTTATCATATAATGCATCACTAAGATCAGTGTGTGTTCCCAACCAGTGCAAAGATTTGTTTTGGAGTTCCTCCCATAGTTCTTGTTTCTGTGTGTATATTACAGGGACATTAGCTAAAATTACTATGTAAGGTGTTGCTGCCGGCGGTAAATCAAGGCGATCACGCACTGTAGACCCTAATGAAGACCCTGTCTTTGTCAACAGAGGCCCAATGCTGGTGTAAAAATTATTATTTCCAGCTCCACGCTTAGTTGGACCATTATTTGCTTTCTGACCAGTACCAGAGTGAATAGATTTTTGGGGTAAGGTTCTAGATACGACCTGTAGGTTATCTGAATCCGAAATAAATGTGGGTCTGATATCAATGGCACCAATTTGGAGGATCCCTGAGTCCGAATCTAATAAGACTCTTTTGTCTTGCGTATTTACACCTCTTATTTTGTTTTTATTATTTCCTTTTAAACACAATCTAAATTCCCCACTTTGTCTATTACCTTCCCCAGGGCAGAGACCATGTAGGTATACACATAATCAATTTTTTTCGATATTTTTTCTAGTACCAGGGTTTGTCCCTTGGCTAGCGTATTTAGAGTGGATTTTCCTGTACTGACGTACTGGTGTTTTGGCTACTGGTTGCTTTCCAGTAATTTTCCTTTTCTTAGTTGTTAATTTTTTGGACCGATTTCCCTGACTCTCCCCTAAGGGTTCATTGGCTGATGTACTACCCATGGTCGGGTTTTTGATGCGTTTAGATGATGGTTGGGGATCCTCCTCTAACTCACTTCTGGATGATCGGAGATCTCCGGTGTGCACTCGTTTTTATTACCTTGAACAGTGTGCTTCTCATTTATGGGGGTAATAGAAAGATTCAGTGAAATCGAATGAGATGTGCCTTCTGTTTGGACCCCCTGCCTCCCTGTCGTAATGGTCTCCTCCACCGTGTTAATTTGATCTTCAATAGCACCCATTGCACCAGTCAGATAAGTCAGTAAAGATGTTTGTCCCACTGGTTTTAAGTTTGTATTTATCATTACGGCTGCAGATTCGACTGCATGTCTCATTTTCCTTTTACTCATGTTTATGTCTGTTTATGGCACCCCAACGGAAGAAAACTAAAGTCTTACTCATACAGGAGGCTCCACAGTCCACTTACCAGTAGCCCGGCTTAGAGGGGTTGGCCGGCCCGGCCTGGGGCTGTCTCCGACGGGCTAAGACGAGCCCGTCTTGGCCCGGTCTTCGCCCGTGCTGCCCCCGTGCGGGTCCCGTGTTGCGTGACTGGCTCCGAGTTATATAGCGAGGTCCAGGGGCCGGGCAGAAAGTGCTGCGTGCTTCTCAGGTACCCCAAGCAAGGACTCTCCCTAAAGTGCAAAGTGCGGTTGCCAGAATTGTTGCAGAGCGGTCTCACCCCTTCCGTGACTGGTTCCGAGTTATGTGGCGAGGTCCAGGGGCCGGGTAGAAAGTGCTGCATGCTTCTCAGGTGCCCCAGGCAGGGACTCTACCCAAAGTGCAAAGTGCAGTTGCCAGAATCATTGCAGAGCGGTCTCACCCCTTTGGTGACCGGCTCCGAGTTATGTAGCGAGGTCCAGGGGCCATGCAGAAAGTGCTGCGTGCTTCTCAGGTGCCCTAGGCAGGGACTCTCCCTAAAGTGCAAAGTGCGGTTGCCATAATCGTTGCAATCTCAATAAAAGACCAGGGCATCTCCAACAGCATGGAGGAAATAATCAACAGCGAAACAACCAGCAATATGCACAAAGGCAGCTCTGAGGTTGTCATTGAGAAGACGGGAAGGCCTGGTGATGGAGGGCTACCAAAACTCAATGCCAAACAACGTCGCCAACTGAAAAGGAAAGGGTGCAACCAAATGTTCCACTCAAACGTAACAAAATACTTCCCTATCTTTTCAGGCCCACAGAAAAAACATGACACCAACTCCGGAGACACAGGCTTTATAAATCAGGCACAACTTCTCCCAACCACCTTCAAACACCCAATGGAACAGGGAGTGGCCCCAGAACAGCCATTAGCAACTAGGGTACACGCGGAAACCGGAAAAGAAAATGGACAAGGTTCCCCACTAAGGGCCAACATAGAACACAAAGAAATGAGAAGAGAAGAAGTGAAAAGACAAGAAATCACAACCGCTCTCCCAAAAACAAAACCTGCCAGAGGTCACAACCAATAATTTAAACACTGCCAAGATTTGAGGGGAGAAACAAGGGACTCATTCAACGAACCTGCACTACTACAGCAGTCAAGTGGGGCGCCAACACTGACCAAAATAAAGTAAAAAGTCACCAACACTGGGCCCAGAAGAGAAGCCTGCGGATTGATAGATAGGCCAAATCAGGAGTCATCGCTCAGAGAGCTTAAAAGGCCATCACACCAACTAATGCTGGCTCCAGCTGGAAGCTACCAGAAAAATGGGATCAGAACAGGGGGCAAGAAATAAAACAAACATCCCTTATGTTTATTACATCTAAAGCAAACACAAGGAACTCCACGGCAGAAGGATCAAGCAATCAAGCGGAAGCACAGCTCAAAAAAGTAATCAGCTCTATACTTCCAACTAAACCGATGGCCACGGCAAATCCGCAACCGCCATCAACACAAAAAGCAAGAACTAGACTGCAATAAACAGAGGTCTTGGTCTTTTATCCTCTACATACCTCAAAGGGCCATCAGGAATCGCTAAATCGAGGAAACATTCTAAAACTAATAAAGTTCATTCCAACTAATGCTGGCATAAGCTCAAAGGATCTACTCTCCATAGAGTTCATAATACTGCTAATCCTCAAAGCCCAGAGGCAACAAAGACAATGTGGACCACAAGCAAAATCGCAGATACAATCTTCGCTGAATTGGGGATATTTCTAAACTGTGGCATCTACATTGCCCCTTTCCAAAAACCAGCCTATCCATTTCCATTATTGAGCAACGCAAGTCCAATAACAATAAAACATCAAGTACATTCACACTGAGTACTTAAAAGGCGCACGGGGAAGATCGTGACAACTGAGTACCAGCAGCCAGAGGGACCGACCAGAACTATCGTCGAGGGTAGTCGCCTACTCAAATCAAGGTCTCACCAGGGAAGCACTTTCCCGCACTATAATTATACACACAGAGGAGGATTGACGCAACTCACAAGACAAAGCATACAGTAGGGCAAAATAACCTCCCCTCAGACTATGCTTGTGGAATATTACCAGCTTAGCAACAAAAATAGAGGACCCTGATTTCTTGAATTATGTCACAAGACCCGTGCCGGTCTGGTGGCTCAGTGGACTAATGCGTCTTCTGCAGGGGCTTGTGTTTGACCTCATGGTCACAGGTTCAAATCCCAGCGGGTCCACTCAGCCTTTCATCCATCTGAGGTCGATAAAATGAGTACCATTGTGTTGGGTAACAACAAACATCTGTTACTCAGTGCCAAGATTCCCGTAGTGATAAGTGTGTGCTTTACAAATACACGTTATGTTCTAATCTTGTTGCAAGAAACTTGGCTAATGGACCCACAGCATATTGAGGGTTAAGCATGTTTTGCCACACCAGCAATAAGGACCAGAGGATTTGGCCACTGCTCTGGCGGGCTGACCACCTATGTTTCCACAACGAGTAAAGCCCATGCACACCTCAAGAATTCGATGTCAAATGCAACACTAACAATCACAATTAGTATCGTCGTTGATGAAGAAGAAACAGAGGTGTGCATAATTAACACGTTTGTCCATCCGAAATGCAAAGCGAAAGACTCAGTGGTGGAGAAGTGTGGCTCACTGGTTAGAGGAGGCAGACCTGGAAGCAGAGGTCAGCCCGGGACCAGGGTTCAATTCCCGGCTCGGCGCGGTCTTGAGTCCTAAAATGTCCATGGACTCGACAATTCTCGCTCCGGTGCCTACTCGATTCACGGGTTCACACTCTGCGACTCTGGGCAATAGCTTGCTTAATCTCCACAACGGCCCCTCGCGGCGGGATGCCTGGCTTTCACCTTGCGGATACCCTGCCGGGGTTATCTCACAGGGGAATACCAGGACGGGTTCCCTAAGCAAGCGCTTAGAAACCGCTCGGTGATTTGCGCTATATAAATTCCTGTACATTTACATTTACTCAACTAAAATTACTAACCAACTGGTAAAGTATGCCACAGAGATGGAAAAGGCGACGTTTACCTTAACAGGGGACCTAAATCATCATCTCATTGGCTCGGCAGAAGGGGAGGAGGCAACGGCTCAAACTGGAATATAGAATATTCCCACATAGATGTCCCACTGCACGGAAGGAGGAAATGCCGTAACAGCTGCTTCCTTGATGACCTAGAACATCTAAATCTTCGAGCACTAAACGGAAGATTTCCGGAAGACTCTCCTCCAGTTGAATCTCTTTATTCTGCAACAAGTTCCATACTGGACTACACCATTGCAAGCCTCGCGCTGTTCCCACACATCCTTGGGTTCAAAATGGGGGATAAGGGCAATAGTGACCATCGCCCTCAGGAAATCCAACTAACAGCCACCGCACCCAGATCAATTAGGCCAGACGTGGCCTTGGGGCCCATTAACATCTCAGATCTAACAAGCATTTGCAATGCAATAGGTCTTGCATTAGGAAAGTTTGAGCTATTGGTATTGTAAATGACAATTTTTTTATTTATGTGTTGGTTTTGAAAATAGCAAAATTAATAGCTTTGTCATTTACAATGCCAATAGTTTTAACTTTCGCAAATATGACACCTATAGCATTTGTAATACAATATGTGTTCGATTTACGTGACTTAGATGTATTGATATTACAAATAAAAATGGCTTTTAATTTTTTTAATAATTAATACTTAAATAAAATGTATTGTAATTTTTAATGGCAATAGCTTCAACTTTTGTAAAAAACTTTTGTGAAGACTATGTTCAGTGTATTTTATTGTGACGAAAATCCAAGACCAGAAGATGAATATTAACATCTTTTTGTGACATTTGTGATGAAGCTTGAAACATTGAGAGAACATATTTGAACCAGTTGTTGTTGAAGGGTTGCACAGATTGATGCTGTGGTGGCACTGAGTGATGCTGTGGTGATGCGGAGTGATGCCGTGGTGATGCGATAGATAGATAGAGTGCGATAGATAGATAGAGTGAAGGCGATAGATAGATAGAGGGAGGGTGATAGATAGAGGGAGGGCGATTGATAGATAGAATGAGGATGATAGATAGAGTGAGGGCGATGAATAGACAGATAGATAGATAGATAGAAGGAGGGCGATAAATAGATAGAGGGAGGGCGATACATAGAGTGAGGGCGATAGACAGATAGATTGATAGATAGAGTGAGTGAGGTCAATAGATAGATAGAGTGAGGTCAATAGATAGATAGAGTGAGGTCAATAGATAGATAGAGTGAGGGCGATAGATAGATAGATAGGAGTGAGGGCGATAGATAGATAGATAGATAGAGTGAGGGCGATAGATAGATAGATAGATAGATAGATAGATAGATAGATAGATAGATAGATAGATAGATAGATAGATAGATAGATAGATAGATAGATAGATAGATAGATAGATAGATAGATAGATAGATAGATAGAGTGAGGGTGATAGATAGAGTGAGGGCGATAGACAGATAGATTGAGGGTGATAGATAGATAGGCAGATAGAGTTGAAGAAGCCATCTTTCTTGTATGATACCAAATGATGTAAGCTTTTAGGCCCTGCTAAGTTGACATAAGAAGCAGTGCACAAATGATTGTACTATTTCCATTTGCTTCAGAGACACTGCTTTTGGAACCCAAGGTTTGATCAAGAATAATACGTGACAGGGAAGATGCTCACGTAGACCCAGACATTTCAGCATGGCACATTTTGCAATATGTCTGGTGCTTTCTATTATGTTGCAATTATTAACTGGAAAAGCACCAGAATTATATCATACACTATAGTGGAAAGTCCCAGAAGCTGTCCACTTGTGTCACATGGTCAGCAACAGTATGGTTCGGACCTTACATGGTATACAATGGTTTCAGACCCTTGCTAATTGGTCAAATGACTAGGGCTTAATTTGTGCTACATATGTGATGATGCCACATCCATTGTTGTTTTGGCCTATGAAAGCTGTGACAAATGTCACATCTTTGGGCATTCAGTACTTATTGTCTGCCTCCGTGCTGCATGCACTTTTGCAGTATTTGTTGTTTCCCTGAGAGAGACTTGTGTTATTTGTATTATTCCTTATTAATTCTATTTTCAGCTTCTCGGGAGGGAGGGAGATAGATAGATAAATAGATAGATAAATAGATAGATAGATAGATAGATAGATAGAGTGAGGGCGATACATAGACAGATAGAGTGAGTGCGATAGATATACCGATAGAGTGAGGGCGATAGAGAGATAGAGGGAGGGCGATAGATAGATAGATAGATAGATAGATAGATAGTGAGGGCAATAGATAGATAGAGTGTGGGCGATGGATAGATCGATAGATAGAGAGAGTGATGGCTATAGATAGAGTGAGTGCCATAGATAGACAGATAGAGTGAGGGCGATAGATAGATAAAGGGAGGGCGATAGATAGAGTGAGGGAGGTAGATAGATAGATAGATCGATAGATAGCGTGATGGTGATAGATAGACTGAGTGCGATAGATAGACAGATAGAGTGAGGGAGATAGATAGAGTGAGGGCGATAGATAGAAATATAGATAGATAGATAGAGTGAGGGCGATAGATAGATAGAGTGAGGGTGATAGATAGATAGATAGAGTGAGGGTGATAGATAGATAGAGTGAAGGCCATAGATAGATAGATAGATAGAGTGAGGGCGATAGATAGATAGATAGAGTGAAGGCGATAGATAGATAGATAGATAGATAGATAGATAGATAGATAGATAGATAGATAGATAGAGTGAGGGCGATAGATAGATAGAGTGAGGGTGATAGATAGATAGATAGAGTGAGGGTGATAGATAGATAGAGTGAAGGCCATAGATAGATAGATAGATAGATAGAGTGAGGGCGATAGATAGATAGATAGAGTGAAGGCGATAGATAGATAGATAGATAGATAGAGTGAGGGCGATAGGTAGGTAGAGTGAGGGAGATAGAGTGAGGGCGATAGATAGATAAATAGATAGATAGATAGAGAGCGATAGATAGATAGAGAGCGATAGATATATAGATAGGTAGATAGATAGATAGATAGATAGATAGATAGATAGATAGATAGAGTGAGGGTGACAGGTAGATAGAGTAAGGGCGATACATAGATAGATAGATAGATAGATAGATAGATAGATAGATAGATAGAGTGAGTGCGATGGATAGACCGATAGAGTGAGGGCGATAGATAGATAGAGGGAGTGCGATAGATAGATAGAGGGAGGGCGATAGATAGACAGAAGGAGGGTGATAGATAGAGTAATAATAATAATAATAATAATAAGGAGGGCACTAGATAGATAGATAGATAGATAGAGTGAGGGCGATATATAGATAGAGTGAGGGCGATAGATAGAGTGAGGGCGATAGATAGAGTGAGGGCGATGCATAGATAGATAGATAGATAGATAGATAGATAGATAGATAGATAGATAGATAGATAGAGTGAGGGCGATAGATAGAGTGAGGGCGATAGATAGATAGAGTGAGGGCGATAGATAGAGTGAGGGCGATAGATAGATGGAGTGAGGGCGATAGATAGAGTGAGGGAGATAGATAGACTGAGGGCGATAGATAGAGTGAGGGCGATAGATAGAGTGAGGGCGATAGATAGAGTGAGGACGATAGATAGAGTGAGGGTGATAGATAGATAGAGTGAGGGCGATAGATAGATGAGTGAGGGCGATAGATAGATGAGTGAGGGTGATAGATAGATGGAGTAAGGGTGATAGATAGAGTGAGGGCGATAGATAGATAGATAGATAGATAGATAGATAGATAGATAGATAGATAGATAGAGTGCGGGCGATAGAAAGATAGAGTGAGGGCGATACATAGATAGATAGATAGATAGATAGATAGATAGATAGATAGATAGATAGATAGATAGATAGATAGATAGATAGATAGATAGACAGATAGACAGATAGATAGAGTGATGGTGATAGATAGAGTGAGAGCGATAGATAGACCGATAGAGTGAGGGCGATAGATAGATAGAGGGAGGGCGATAGATAGATAGAGGGAGGGCGATAGATAGACAGAGGGAGGGTGATAGATAGAGTGAGGGCGCTAGATAGATTCATAGATAGATAGATAGATAGAGTGAGGGCGATCAATAGATCGATAGATAGAGAGAGAGATGGCGATAGATGGAGGGAGTGCCATAGATAGACAGATAGAGTGAGGGCGATAGATAGATAGAGGGAGGGCGATAGATAGAGTGAGGGCAATAGATAGATAGATATAGAGAGTGATGGCGATAGTGCGAGAGATAGACAGATAGAGTGAGGGAGGGAGATAGATAGAGTAAGGGAGATAGATAGATAGATAGAGTGAGGGCAATAGATAGATAGAGTGAGGGAGATAGATAGATCGATAGATAGATAGACAGACCGACAGACAGACAGACAGACAGACAGACAGACAGACAGACAGACAGACAGGACAGATAGAGTGAGGGCGATAGATAGATAGATAGATAGATAGATAGATAGATAGATAGATAGATAGATAGATAAAGTGCGGGAGATAGATAGATAGATAGATAGATAGATAGATAGATAGATAGAGTGAGGGCGACAGATAGATAGATAGATAGATAGATAGATAGATAGATAGATAGATAGATAGATAGATAGAGTGAAGGCTAATAGATATATATCTCAATCCCATATTCTCCTCCACACTATCTCAGACCTACTCAGCTAACCGCTCTGACCAAGCTGCTTGCTCCGTGCTCCTGAACACCCCTCCCCTTAGAAATCTATTAACTCCTAACCCCATTACCTGTAGTGCCCTCATTGACAAGTCATGGGTTAACAGCTGTGGAAAGTCTCTGAATCTTGCAGGTTGGCTTAAACTTGCTTTCTGGTCCCTTGTGCCCATATATTGCTCTATGTTCTGGGCCTGCATGGCACTTCTATTTGTATATGTACAACCGTATTTGGCCTGGGCCACATCTTATGATTTTACTGGAGACTGCACTTTCTGCCCTGTATATTCTGCTGTGACTATTCATGAGGGGCAGAAGAAGCTTGTTCCAAGATGTGACACTGCGTCTGCATTCTGCCTTAGCATGCCAATAAACGGACAAAGGTGCAAGAACATTTCCTGTGTTTTGGGAGGCAGCTGTGGTTTATTTGATTTGTGTCGCTCTGTGGACGGTTGGAGGATTTATTGCCCAACTTAATGGATTTATTACCCAACAGAAGTGGTGTCAAGAAGTGAAGGCATTGAAGGACTGTAATGTCACCAGTTGGTAAGTAGGCTGTAAAGCTAAAATAACTTGCTGGCGTGACCTTTCAGTATTTCAAATGCTCAGTTAGAACATAGTATTTTATTTTTTATAAAAACAGAGCGGGTAGTAACTGGCATCGAATTTAACTAGGGGACTGTAGAGAAATATTGATTGATTTTTTTCCTCATTGATTGAATTCTTTTCCAGCAAGTGATTGAAATTTTTATCATCATTGAAATATTTCTCTGTATCAACACCTTGGAGTTGATATGCGACAGGGGTCTTCGGGACCCCATACACGACAGGAGAGCTTAGGCATGACAATAATTTATGACCCAGGAGTAGAGGAATGAAGAGATAAAAACAACCCTCCCAGAGTGTAGCGAGGAAAGTAGTGGCCATTGGTAGGCTGCAGGACACAAGGAAATGTTTTTCAATTTTGCACTGTCCTGTCATTGATCAATGACTGTATTTAATTATGTTTAGAGTCTTTAAAAAATGCTTCTTTGAATGATATCACAACAAATTGCATCAGAGAAGTCAAATTGTTTTATGTGGTGTTTGAGTGTTCCACAACTGTATATTTTTTCTCTGAAATCTCTCTATCCAAATCTTAACACATTTTTACTTCCAGGAGACAAATTTGTTTATCTTTCAGGGTTTAAAAATTGTGAGTAAAGGGCACAATGGGTTCTGGTAACTCTAAAGGAACTATGGAGGTGATAAGGCCTCGCATGGTGAAAAAGACAAAGAAATTGTTTAAACAACTGTCATTAGAGAAGGATTTTAAATTACCAGCAGATAGCCCTGCAGCTCAGGTTGTAAAAGATACAAATTATTTACAATATGTAACTCCTTTTTGCGCGCTAGTATGGACGTGGAAAAGGGAATGAAGGGCTGTGGCCTAGATTTGGTTCTCTTGAGATAGATTATATTGAACGCTTGACAGAACATATACACTTAAAGGGTGACCCATCATGGGATTCACATTATGTAAAAGATTGTTTACAGCAGTGGCTTTCAATTGCAAAAAATAAAGCTCTCCTTTCAAAAAAGAAAGGCCAGGGGAATGCCTCCACTGAATATAAAGACTGTTCTGCAATAGCAATGGTGAATAGTGAGTGCAAGAAGCCTACTAAAAAAGAGCTAGAATTAGCAAAAGATTGGCCCACATCTTATAGCCAGTGTTTATTAGAATTAAGTAACTATGTGCAAACAGAACAGCATTTGTTGTCACTATGGCAAAAGTGTGGGTTTTCAACAATTGAAGCAGACCAGGTTAAAGAAATACCAAATGCCACTACTTCTAGACGGGCTGCTGCTCTGCTATGTATTTGGACGCACCACCAAGTAAATATTGATATAAATACGTTGAAAAAACTGTTTATCGCCTCCAAACCTCAAGGCCTTTTTGTCAAACTGGGGGAAGGAACAGACAATGAGCAAATAACTAGTAGCGCATTGACTGAGGAGGAGATTTTGTTGCTTACTGAGGAAGAAAGGTAAAGACAGAGAGTAAATGCAACTAGTGAATTTAATTCCTGGGTCTCAGATAGAGCCAACAATGAGAACAGCCCCCAAACATTGGGACAAAACATCCAGTCTGCAGGGCCTGTTTCTCCTGCACCTCAATTCTCATCCCCTCTTCCAGCAACTTCAATTTACCCATCACTTTCAGGCCCCTACAAACAGTGTGAAAGACATAACACACCTGAGCAAGCACTGGCTTCACAACCAAGCTTAGCACGTGTACCTTATTTCCAATTATCCCTGGAAGGTGATTTAACTAGGGTACCTGACATACCAACTAACTCCAGAGAGGGCAGTTTTAGAACACCAGTCTTGACTGGGCACTTATCCTTAGGAGGGGACATGCTACATGCTTTTGAATCCCCAGCCCAACCTTCCAGTTTTGGTCTGAGTGAAGATTTAGGGCTAAGTGCAAACGAGAGAAAAGATGAGGAGGAACATGAGCAGTTGACACACCTGAGGAAAGAGGCAGATGAGTTCGAAGAAGAAGTAAACACTGATAGGGAGGAAATACAACGCTCCATTAAAAAACTACAGGATAAGCTAGAGAGAAGGGAACGCCTGATACATATACGGTCACAAACACGGACCCTAAAGGGAAAGGGTGAGAACTCATATAGTGATGACATACTATTGAACACTAAAATAACTGCACCAAAAATTGTGTTGGGGGGACAGCCATGCTAAAACCATGGACCCCCTTGGAGGCAACCCAAATGACTAAGGACGCGCCTGACTCACTGACTACCAGTGTAAAATATTATGAGTGGCTTCATAAAATATGTATTGCCTATACCCCCCTCCCTCGAGATGTAGAAATGCTATTTAAAATAGGATATGGGAGCAGATAGTCTTTAGTAAAAAGTGCATTCCAAATTCCACAGGAAAGGGATTGGACCATACTGACTAATAATATGGATGTCACAGAAAATAGATTGATTCATTGGTTAGAGTCTATCAGGGACACAATTAATGGGCTAGCAGTTAAACATGGTGATTTTTCTCAAGTCACTGCCACGTTGCAGAAGCCAGGTGAGTCAGTGGCTGATTACATCTTAAGGTACAATGAAGCATGGGATAACAGTGCAGGGGTACCACGCACCACAGAGGCCTATAAGGTATTGGCTACGCAAACCCTTATGAATGGATTGCTAGCTTCTGTGGCCCACAGTTGTAAACTACGCCACCCTGATTGGTCCACTAAAGGATATAATGAGTTGTGCACGCCTCTCATAACTATGGAAAGAGATGGTATTTTTAACGTAAGATAGGACATTACTAAAAATGACAAAGGAATGATGTTGCAGCAAGTACAAAGAGAGGATGAGCCAGAGGGAATGTACTATCAGGGGGCACAGCAAAGACAAGATAATGGACAAGGATACCAGAAGAGAGACAAGAGTAGGGATCGGTGCTATAATTGCCAGAGGTATGGGCACTGGGCACGCAATTGTAGACATAATAGAGGTAGAAGGGACTGGAATGAGAGAAGTGACCAGTATAATAGAAATGATAGAAACAGGAATGAAAGGTTTGACAGAAATGAGACCCAGCCATCTGCACCACCCATGCCCAGAGACCTGAAGCAGACCCAGCACTCCCTGAGGAATCTTTTCCAGGAGCAACATGGATCAGCATAGGACAATGCGGAGAGAGAGATGGGACAAACTGCAGCAACCAGAGCCCAGTGCTTTATGATGAAGGTATCAGAGACACCAGAGGAGAATCCCATGTTTCAAATTAAGGTAGGAGATAAAGAGATTGATTTCCTAATAGACAGTGGTGCAACCCTATCTGCAGTAAGAAACAAGTTGGGTCCTGGTAAACAGTCACTACTATAGCAGTAAATGGAATGATGATGCATGAAGAATTGTCAGAACCCCTACCAGTTTCTGTTGATGACTTTACAATGACCCATCAGCTTCTGCTGTCACCAGATGCACCCATCAATTTGCTGGGGAGAGACCTCCTCTGTAAATTGCATGCAACGTTATATTTTTCACAAAATGGGATTTACTTAAAAGTACCTGAGGACAGGTTAGAATTGGCTAATAGAGCACTTACTGCTTGCAAATTAAGTAAGGACTCTGTTTTATGTGCACCCCCCGTCTTGTCTCTCTCTCCAACATGTTACCAATGGACTCCATTACATGGAGATTTTTATGAAAACATGTTTCAAGAACTGTTTAAATACAGCCCTGACATTGAGAGTGAATTGGTCACTCATTTAGTGCAGTTGACATTAGTACCTGAGCCCATACACTGTACTGCAGCATTTTCCCCAGGAGCAGTGCCTGAATGGTACGCCTACAGGGCAGACAAACATTTGCACTGGACAATGGAGTTGCTTGAGCACACATTATATGTAGGAAAAGAAGGGTGTGCAGTGAGCATTGAACTAGGACCACAGGAAATGAGATTATTTCAAGTGCCAGATTCAGAACCACATGTATCCATAGCTGTAGCACCAGGTTACTACCCTAAGAATTTGGGCCCCATGGTCAAAGACCTTCAGGACTTATCTAGAACAAAGGATTTTACATTTCCTTTAGGAATGGTGTCTGTGTTAGGAGATGGAGAAGGGTGGTGTTGGACGTTGTGTGTGAACAGAAAGGACAGGACTGCAGTTTTTGACAAACTTGAAGGGAATATGGCTTTACAGCTGATTAAAAATAAAATCCTAGAGCAAGTGAACTCAGAGGTCTGGGCAAAACACAAAAATGAGGCAGGATTATTGAAAGCATGCCCTCCCCATAAAGTGACACTTAAAGAGAATGCTGAATTACCTTATGTCCGTCAGTGCAGGCTGTCACCTCAGGCTGAGGAGGGAATAAAACCTGTGATTGAATCTCTCTTGCAGCAAGGTATCATTAAAAAGACATCCAGCCCCTGTAATAGTCCTATCATTCCATTACCCAAGGGCAATACTGGGCAGTATAGGTTCATACAGGACTTACGACAGATAAACAACTTTGTGGTTCCCTTAGCACCTGTTGTGCCTGACACCAATACTATATTATCTTCTATACCTGTAGAGGCAGAGTACTTTTCAGTCATTGATCTCTCCTCTGCAGTTTTCAGTATTCGAGTCCATCCAGAGAGCGAGTACCTTTTTGCTTTCACAGTGAAAGATACCCAATGTACTTTCAGAAGACTGGCACAAGGCTATACTGAATTGTCGGAACTTCTCCATGGCCCAGACTGTCGCCAGCATCTCCTTTTCTATGACACTGAACTTCTGTTCCATGGGTGACAGGGACCGAGACGCGAAACTGATGGTGGACACCTCCCCCTCTCTCGTTTCCTGCATTGACAGCACCTAGTCCCTTCTCACTCGCATCCGTGGTTAGTATTGATCTTGCCTGTTGATCAAACCCTTGTAACGGTACTGCTGTGCAAATGTCCTCCTTGATCCTCTGGAATTCATCTTGTGTTTCCTCCGTCTACACAAAAGAGGTTTTATCTCGGATGAGTTAGCGCAGGTGGTGTGTCTTGGTTGAGAAATGCGGCACAAATTTGCTGTAAAACTCGGCCATCCCTAAGAACGAGCGCACTTCTTCCTTGCTCCTTGGCGGTGGTGCATCCCATATGGCTCTGGTATTGGCTTGTTTGGGCGTGACACCCCGATCGCTGATCTCATGGCCCAAATAGGTTACAGACGTCATTCCAAAATGACACTTCTCCCATTCTGCAGTTAGGCCGTTACGTTCCAAGACATGTAACACTTGGAGCAGCTTTGCATCATGGTCCGCCCTATCCTTGCCCATTACCAGAATGTCATCTTGAAAATACTGTATCCCTCCAGTGTTCTTAAATAACTTGTGCGTCAGTTTCTGAAAGACGGCCGCAGCCGACGCAAGGCCAAATGGCATCCTTCGAAACTGATAACATCCGAATGGGGTTATAAATGATGTCAGCTTGCAGCATGTGTGGTGTAGGGCTCTTTGATGTTACGCTTAGGTGAGATTGATGGTTGAAAACCATTTCACTCCCTTCGTCTTTGCCAACGTTTCATCAATTCTGGGTAGCGGAAGCTTCTCCACTATGATGTTTTTGTTCAGCTCCCTCAGGTCCACACACAGGCGAACCTTGCCATTCGGTTTTCTCACTACCACCAGGGGCGCCAACCATTCCGATCTGTTAATCGGCTCGATGATCCTGTTATCTTCTAGTCTCTGTAATTCTTCTTGTACCACCTCCCTAATTGCTAAGGGGGTGTTTCTCACCTTGTGGCACACAGGTTTTGCATCCGCTTGGATCTCTATCTTGTGGGTGAATTTCGTCAATTTTGCCACCTTGCCTCCAAATACTGTGGGGAAGTCCTCTTTTAAGTTGGTGATGTTTGGTAGTCGACCTGGACTGCTCATCAGCACTTGTGTGGTACCTCAAGGGTTCAACTGTATGCCCAAATCGCCTTGGTCAACCCAACCCAGGTCTGAAGGACCTTTCTCAGCTACATACAACTTGCACCATGCACTGCGATACTTGAATTCAAATTTCAAAACTCGATATCCTACCATGAGGATAGGCTCCCCTGGGAAGGTGACTGGTCGTATATCCGGAGGTTCTAGGTGGGGACCTAGCTGTTGTTTGAAACTCTCTTCCCAAACTTTCTGCTACCATCTGTATGCGTACACCACCAATGGCCATGTCGCATTGCGGTTTCCTGGAGCGGTTGCAGTCAATACCTAATATTTGTTCTTCAATGCACAACACACAGTCTTCCTCTTCCGCTTCGACTTCTTCTCCTTCCGGTTCCTGTGCGATGTATTTACCCGCTGTACTTCTCAGCTTGCGATGACACACCTTCTCGTAGTATCCCACTATTCCGCAGAACATGCATTGCGCAGCATGGGACTGGCTGCCGCACCGGTAGCACCCATTCTTATGGTCACTTGGTGCTTTCTTCCCTGACGATGGTCTGGGCGTCCATCTAGCCAACGTCTTCTTGTCCCCCGTTTCTGCTCTTCCCTTGTCCTGTGGTTCTGCATCAGTGACCTTGTTGACCATGGGCCTTGTGGGGGTTTCCTTCTTTGCCGCCTCTGCGCATCTCTTTGACAGTTCAGCTTTCTTCACCATTGCTATGACTTCCTTCAAGGATGCATCTCCATTAACCCACAACATATCTTGGATTGCTGAGTTTGTGGTGTGCATGACGATTTGGTCTTCAATGAACTCGTCATGTAAGGCGCCAAACTTGCATGTGACAAACAGTTTCTTCAGTGGCGCTACATACTCGTCAATGGACTCCCCCACTCCTTGCTTTCTCTTTTGGAAGTTGTACCTGTCTATGGACGTGCACACCGCCAGTCTATAGTGATTGTTCAAATCTTCTATAGCATGTTGAAATATGTCATCATCCGCTGCCTGTCTTGGTGTGGGAACTAGGTTTTGGAACACCCTGATGCCTTCCGGAGACACTGTGACACTGAAGTGACACTGATTAAATGTCTATCAAATTAACTTTAAGGGGGTCCCATGAAATACAGAACCTGGAACCGGAGTGAAGGAATTATGTCAACCATTTTTGGATTTGAAAAAGCTCACTGAAAGAAGAAATTATAATTTCATTTGTACCTTAGGGCATCAGTTGAAGGTCTCTAAGAGATCAGCGGTATCCAACTTCTGCTACCATGATAACTCATTCCTTTTTCCTGATTTCAGTCCTGATTTCCCGTTTCCCATTTTCCCAGCTGCAGCGTTTCCCGGCAGTGTTGTGTCGACAGCAAGGCATGGAAGCCAGGAGGCTCCCTTTCACCTCTTCCAGCCTCTTCCAGCCTCCTCCAGCCTTTTCCAGCCTGCTGCAGATCCCACCCCATCTTTAGTCCTACAGCGGGGGTAGTGGGGGCAGCGGGGGCTGTGAAGGTCGTGAGTGCTGAACTCCGGGAGCTCCGGAGACACGGTGAGTGCTGAAGGGAGCGCCGCGCTGCGAGCGGGGATGGAACGGTTTGAACGACTTCAAACGGCTCGCAGCCCATAGTCCAGAGCATAAAATTGGAAAAACCCAGAAAAAAAGGAGGACGAGGAGAGAGAGGAAAAGAGGTTGCGTAGGCCGCTCAAAACATGGCTGAGGTTCTGAGGAGGCTCACGAACAGAGGATCGGCAGGCCACATCTACACCCAAAGGCCGCTGTCCTGCGGTTCTGCTGCTTCCGCTCTACCACATCGCCCCATTCAAGCACAACCACAAGCTCAAGCTGGCACAGGCACGGGCACAGGCCACCTTGAAAGTGCTGGCAACTCCAGCTGTCCCTGCTTTAAGTCTCTGCCATAACACAGCAAACAGCTGCACAGCGGCACAGGGCAGAGTCTGAGCAGAGGGGAGAGACAGAGGACGATTTTTGGGACTAAAGGGCTTGAGGCTTAGAGCAAGACTTAAAGCAGGGGAGCGAGGGATCAAGGGAGGCCTGGTACTCTGGCACTCCTCATCACCTTCTGCTCCTCAGCTCCTGATTAGCTCTCCTAGGAACAGGAGTGTCCAGAGTCCTGCTGTGCCCCGGTTAAGCCCTAGCTAGAGTGATGCAATCTATCTGCAGTCTATCGGACCCAGGTGGCCCAATGAGGTCGGAAAGAACAAGAGAGACCATGCAACCCAAAACAAGGGGGAGAAAGGGAAAGAAACAAAATCTTAGTACTCAGCACTACGCCAAACAAAATCTCATCGCAACCGAGCAGCACCAGAGTGAGACAATAGCACGGACACGACCTACCAGCGCCACACGCTCTCACCAACCCAAGATCTACACAAAGTTCAATTTCCTAAGGGATGCAGGGTCAGTTATTTATTCCAGCAATGCAACCCTCAAAGGCCTGCAATCGCCACTGCTACCTCTGCTACCCCTACAAATGCAAACATCTGTCCCAAGCTTTTTGCCTCCAGACAAAAGCGGGGCACCACAGCAAAAAGCTGAGTAACCCGAAATGAAACAACAATCGGCAACACACTCTGCGCGGGCAAAAGAGTCAGGCAGCACATATCCAGAGGCTTCTATAGGAACGCCTGGCAATTTAGGATGCTCCCCAATAAAATGCCCCAAAAAGACAGACGACAGGGCAGTACTCAGAGGACTCCGACCACAGAACACAATCCCCAAAAAACAGTTGTTCCACCATTACAACTTGATGCCAAGGATGGAGACTGGGCCACCCAAAAAATCAAGGATGATAGTGAAGCTAATGCAGAGTCAAGGAGAGAAGATGGGGAACAAATCAGTGAAATTAACTCCAACCCCATAATCAACATGATGATAAGAAGCTACAGCCCCATACCCAACATGACGATAAGAAGCTATAGCACCCCCATCAAAATAACAGATTGAGCAAGCATAAAACCATATCCAACCCCACAACTTCTAGTTCAAGGGAGTCCACCTAATCAACACGGAGGAGCATGTGCAGGAACACTGGACCCAAACCAAAAAGAGGAGGGAAGGGCGACCATGTCCTACTTAGACACACAAGAATGGGAAGATATGCTTGCCACCAATATTCCAGATCAGGAACAGGAACAAAGGGGGCACTCTCCCCAAGAGTTTCCTCGGGACTCACTCTCCGCAGAACAAAACAAAAAAAGCACAAAGTAGAATGCACAAAGAAAAGAACAAAACACTGGCACTTGGAACTCACTACTAAACACAATACAGCTGGCCGTCAAAGCACTGCCATATCATTCAGAAAAGAAGGAGATCCAACTAACATTATTGAACACACTGGCAGTCTTCACTGCAGGCATCGACAAAAAACTTGGAAATATGAATGGCCAGATAATAAGAGCGCAATCAAACACCCACCTTAGCTGCAACTGTGACCAGGTTGTTGATAAATTATCCACCCTGCTCTCAATGCTAACTAGCCTGAAAAAGGACATCAAATGCGTAACAGCAGGAAACTCAAATCAAATCAAATGATATCAAATCTGCTTTATTCAATTTTTGTACAATAAAAACCATAAAAGCACAGTACAGGATAACAAGCACAAATATGATTCACAGGATAAAATAAAATTGCCAGTTCATTAAAACAATCCATTATTATAAAAAGAAAAGTAAACTAAACCTAGGATTACTCTAGGCAAGCTTTACATTGTGTTCCTGTATCTGATAATCGGCTTTAAAAAAGAAGAGATGGCCTTCATAATAATTTAATTTTCTAAAATTGTACCCTCAAAAGTGCTAATCTACATTGTCTGAGGACCAACATCTTCAAAATGGGAATTAAAACCTTTTCCTTGTAAGACATAGTATTTACAGAAAAGAATACAATGTAATGTAGATTGTGTTGAAATGTTGTCTCAAGTCCTTAACGTCAAATTTCAAGACCAATCATTTGTTTCAGGGAATGTAATCATTCTGTAAAAGGAACCACAGCGAAAATGGGATAGAAGCACATGACTAAAACTACTCTGTACCTCTATTAAATAAGGTTGTATACCTAAACATGTTGTCATCAAGTGATTTTCCATGAATGTTATTTTTCCTTTCTCAATGAGCTAACGCTTATTTTCTAGGTGCTGTGAACAATTTAATTTTACATTTTTCTCGATATTGTTTCCAGGCTTATAGGGCTATCAAAATATTCAGGTCGACCAATATCGTATGACATTTTTTTACATAACTGATCCAAGGTATTTTCGCCGCCCCATCCAATTTAAGGCAGTCAAGAATTACATCTTTACTGAAACCTGTTTCCATGGTTACCCACAACTTATGCCACAATAAAAGTGGATTTGTTTTAATAATATCTGATACATATGTCAGACCGAGTTCCCTATGACAGTTTAAAGTAGCAGTTGAACTGGAGACTGCCAAAAGATAGCAAATAAAAGCATTTTCGCAATGTTGTATGTGTTCGACATCTGCTAGGCCCCAGATGCCCGCACCATATGCCGCAGTAGACACACATTTAGATTTGTAAATGTCTAATAGCTCCGGGACCGGTCTACCAACCAATTTTTTTGAAAAATTAATAACTGCGTCTAAGGCTCTTGAGAAAGTCAGTTTCCTAGCTTGCATGGCTGCTTTCCACGAGACAGTCCTGTCAAAATGAATTCCCAAATACGAGAATGTAGCCGTACATTCTATTTCTTTCTTCTCAATAAAAATGTTGCATGTTTTACTCTTTTTTGTACCACAGCTCATGGTATAGGTCTTGCTAATATTTACTTTCAAAACCCTTTCTTGTATATAGGTAGCAAAATTAGCGACCGTGATTTGTAGACCTATCCATGTACGTGCCATGATAACTGCGTCGTCTGCATACAATAAAATTGGGACTGGGGTATTATTAATAATAGGGTAATCTTGTCGGCGATCAATCAAATATTGTCTCATACAATTAATGTATGAAGAAAAAAGAAAAGGGGCAAGTATACAACCTTGTCTCACCCCTTTTTTTATACAAAATTTGGTTGAACATTCCCCCTTTAGCCCATATCGAATCCTCGCCCCTGCTTCCCTATACAACTCCTTAATAAAGGATAATAAGGGAGGGTCAACATTCATGTCTTTGTGTATACTCCATAATTTGTCATGCTCTACGCAATCGAAGGCTGAACTTAAGTCAACAAACGTCAAAAAAAGGTTGGCCTCCTTGGCTCATGAATACTTACCTATAAAATATTGCTAAATTAAGTCCCTGCTCTATCGTGCACAGACCTGCTCGAAACCCGTATTGAAAATTTGATAAAATACCAGTGTCTTCTGCCCAGGTTTGAAATTTATTTAAGATAACTCTCCCAGCAACTTTCATTAGGGCGTCCAATAAAGAAATTGGACGGTAGCAGCTTGGATCATTTCTATCTCCCTTTTTAAATATAGGGATAACAATTGCATCTGACCATGTGGGGATAAACCTATAGTGAATACAACTTGTTAAAATGTTAGTTAAAAGCGGTCCCATAAACCAATGTTCGACTTATAAACGTCCACTGGGACGCCATCTGGTCCTGGTGCCTTCCATGAGGCGCTCTCGGTTATGGTCAATATCTAGAATAAGTTCGGTCAGTTGTACGTTAGCTTCTCTTCCCCCTACCACAGAGGCTGACTCGCTTTGATCCAGAGTTTGGTCATTGTAAAGACCCGTAAAAAATTCAACCCATTTTTCTTCAGTAATTGCAATGTCTATGACATCGATCTCCCTAATTACAAAAAAGGGGGCATTTACCATTCTCCAGAAGCCAATATCATCCTTGTTTACGCTTGCCTGGTGCAGGGCCTGCCAGGCTTCCTTTTTCAATAGCAACTTACGTTTTTTTTATTGCTAGTCAGTAGCAGGTTCTCGCCTGTCTAAGTTCTTCCCTGTTTCTGTTTCGTTTCGAAGGACATTTTTCAAGTGGATGTGCGCCTTGCTACATGCCCTGTCGAACCAGCCCGTGTCTTATGTGATCCCTGTCTCCGTTCCCTTGTTATTAGTTTTCGTGCTTCCCCTGTTATTTTAAGGAAGGTGTCAAAAATACATTTGTAAGTCACCCTTTGTCTGGGAAAGACAGATTTCGAAGTCCTTATTAACCAGTGTTTTAAGAAAGACCAGTGGATCCACTTTGATCCTGTTTATTGAGTATCCATTTGTACTAGTGAGATTAATGTTGAAATTATAATTCATCTCATTCTTGTTAAAGGTTCTAGCAGTTCTTTCCACAAAGAGATCCAGATTAATCGGATAATGGTCACCCATTAGTGTTGCACATGTTTTACAAATACAGACATTACAAGAATACGTGTTAGACATCAAAGCAAAGTCAAATATCGAATTACAACCTCTCCCATTAAATGTTGTCTCAAAGGGTACAGGGGGTGTACACAATTCATTTGCGTACCCCAGGTCAAAACTAACAACTATTTCATTCAATAAATCCCCCACAGTTGTGTGAGCAAAATGGGTCATAGTGTCTTCACTGTCCTTACCTAGGCCACACATGCCCTGTTTACTATGTTGACATAAAAAACAGTTGAAGTTACCTACCCACATAATGCACATATCCCCAGACAATACTTCCTCTACATGGTTCAACATTTGACATAAGTCCCCTAAAACCTTTGATATCTTAAGTTTTAGGATATCATTATAAAATTGTATTAGCACTGTACCCTTTTCTCCCCCTACACTCACTGAAAATATCTGATAGAACTTTGTGTTTTTGTTTTTCATTGTGTTGGACACATAGGTGCGTAAACCCCCTTTATTTCGCCCCTGCTTACTAAAACTAGCTGGGGTGCTGAACGTTCTAAAGCCATTGATGTGTATTTCTTGGGTTACACAGGTTTCTTGAAGGCAAATTATGGGGTAGTCTTCTATAAAGGTTAGCCAATGAGAGTCTCTCACCTTGGATTAAAGTCCTGCAATGTTCCAAGACAGTATTTTGCACACTTTACAAGTTTTGTCCTTTAACAGCCCTTCCCCTGTAACACTAGTGGGTATAATTTTTCCTAGGTTATCCCCTGTCGATGGCCGAGTTAATCTTTTAACTAATCTATTATGACTGTTATCATTGTTTTTTTATTACCTCTCCATAGCTTTCCATACTCTCTGTTCTAGCATCTTGGTACACCATACAATCTCTTATCTTATCATTTGGGGTAATGGAACCACTTCCCTGTTATCTCAGGGTGTAATGTTTTCTAAATAGCCCTTCCTCCCTGCTTTCACCATCCCCTCTCCCATGCTGTGTATTTCGTCAATCTAGGTCTTCCATTGACCCTAGCTGGTCAAATCGATTATGAAGTGGGGTAGCCCATGGTTTTATTATGTCATGACAGGGGTACCTAGTTTGAATTTTTGGGGGGTGCCTAGATTGTGGGGGATAAAAAACCCCTAGTGGTAATACATTAATTTCACTGTGGTTAAAGGATAAGTTCCCTATCCTATTAAGGCTTAGGCGCACTAGCCTGGGATCGCTGAACGTCAACACTATACAGTCTCCCTGCAGGATTTTTTCCCCTTTCCCACCCACTTAAACTGTCTAGCCATCTTCAATTTATCATATAATGCATCACTAAGATCTGTGTGTGTTCCCAACCAGTGCAAAGATTTGTTTTGGAGCTCCTCCCATAGTTCTTGTTTCTGTGTGTATATTACAGGGACATTAGCTAAAATTACTATTTAAGGTGTTGCTGCCGGCGGTAAATCAAGGCGATCACGCACTGTAGACCCTAATGAAGACCCTGTCTTTGTCAACAGAGGCCCAATGCTGGTGTAAGAATTATTATTTCCAGCTCCACGCTTAGTTGGACCATTATTTGCTTTCTGACCAGTTCCAGAGTGAATAGATTTTTGGGGTAAGGGTCTAGATACGACCTGTAGGTTATCTGAATCCGAAATAAATGTGGGTCTGATATCAATGGCACCAATTTGGAGGATCCCTGAGTCCGAATCTAATAAGACTCCATTGTCTTGCGTATTTACACCTTTTATTTTGTTTTTATTATTTCCTTTTAAACACAATCTAAATTTGCCACTCTGTCTATTAACTTCCCCAGGGGAGAGACCATGTAGGTATACACATAATCAATTTTTTTCGATATTTTTTCTAGTACCAGGGTTTGTCCCTTGGCTAGCGTATTTAGAGTGGATTTTCCTGTACTGACGTACTGGTGTTTTGGCTACTGGTTGCTTTCCAGTAATTTTCCTTTTCTTAGTTGTTAATTTTTTGGACCGATTTACCTGACTCTCCCCTAAGGGTTCATTGGCTGATGTACTACCCATGGTCGGGTTTTTGATGCGTTTAGATGATGGTTGGGGATCCTCCTCTGAGGGTGGTGTTGTGATTGACATGGATCTGGAAGTGCAGGCATTCGGCCATGCTGAGGACATCTTTGGTGCTGGTTGAGATTCTGATGGCGTTCCTGTGGATGATGGCGATTCCTCCTCCTGGTTTGTTGCTGTTCCGGTCCCTGTGTGTAATCTTGTAGCCGTCCGGGATGGCTATTGCTATGTCCGGTGCCGAGGAGGTGTTCATCCAGGTCTCCGTCAGGAAGACAACGCCCAGGGCTGAGGAGTCGAGCAGGTTCCAGAGTTCGACGGCATGCTTGTGGACTGAGCGGGTGTTGAGTAATATGCAGCTGAGATGGTTGTGGTCTGCGTTTTTTGGGTGGGCAGGACGTTCTGGTGAGCGCTGGCTGGTGTATTTGCATTTCTGCTGTTATCTCTACTCGTGAGAATTAAGAGAATCACATCGGAAAGCAGTACATGCGATCAAGAGATACAGGCACAATGTCAAAGATTTCCAAATAGGGGATACCCTCAGGCAACATTGGACAGAGCAGTGACTCTTATATCCGCCAAATCAAGAGATGAACTGTTAAAACCTCAACCTAAATCCAAGCAAAAACGTGAAGTGTTTGTACTCAAACACTCTGTAGAAGCTGCAAAAATTAAAAACATTATAAGAAACAGATGGGATGTCATTGAACATGAACCAGACTTTAAAGACTTGTTTCAAGGTCCCCACTTTTTGCTCACACTAGACCTAGGAATTTAAGAGAACTGCTGAAAACCACCCCACGCAAACCAACCTCACACAAAGGAATGAGAAAGTGTTACAACTGTGGGCAATGTGGTAATGTAATGCAGGGAGACACTTTTGCACATCCACAAACAGGTAAAATGGTCAAACTACGCCACACATCTGACTGTAACACTGAACAGGTCATCTATGCCATAAAATGCCCCTGTGGCTTGGTATACATTGGAAGAACCAGTCGTAAGATTAAGACTAGAATCGTAGAGCATAAGAGCCGGATTTGGAATCAAAACACCACTTCACCGTTAGCAGTTCATTGGACACAGGCAGGTCACACTATACCACAGTTAAGATTCACAGTGCTAGAACGCATTAGTGTACATTCTGGAATAGACACACATATAGCTCTAGCACGTAGAGAAACTTTTTGGATCAAAATGTTGGAAACGGTGGCGCCAGCGGGTTTAAATGACCATTATGAGATGTCATGTTTTCTGTGAAGTTATTGCTTGTCATGACACAATTTGACATTACTGTACAGAATTTGCACTCATGTCTCACTTTAATATCTTTCACTTTTTTCCGTATGCGTACAGGCATCTGTTCATGATTTTTATTTAAGAAATTCCTTTTTTTCTACTATCTACGTGAAACATTCTACATGGCGTGATTTACACATTATCTGCAAGTTTTAAAGGATCACGTTTCTACTCAACACCAGTAGGCATAAATCACCTACACAGTCTCCCTCGGTAATTTTCACTGTGGCACATTAATACCAGGCTACAACACAGTTTCATTTAAATGGAAATTCACTTTTGTGAATCCACATATAAACATTACATTTTCGGGTTTATATTTTCTTAATTTTAATTCTATGTCCTTCTCACTAAAAGCATACATCCCTCTTCGTAATAAATTATTTAGTCATTTCTTGACCCGGCATGCACGGGATTCAAACCCTGTTAGAAAGCTCAATAATTTAGACGCTATGCCTTTAAATCGGCAAAGCACATTGGGATAGCGTTTTCAAACGCGGAAGAACAGGAGAGGAATATGAGCACGGATTTGATTCACGAAGGTACCGGCAATCAGTTACTTATAGATTCTAGGGGATATCGGAGCGTTTTTCCTCCGTTTCATTCCTTTCATTAGTTTCAAATTTCATTTACATACAGGACTTGAGGTCGCAGCTAAAATTGAATAAGTTTTTGATGTTTACCGGTGGACATGTAATCCAGTAATCACAGAGACTGAGATTCCTTTGAAAGCATAGACCAGCGGTAAGCGGCTTACGACGGTAATTTAACACCTAATTCAAGCGTATTTACCAGTAGATAAATATGTGATTCTTTTCTTGGCATTGTAGATATTATATACAATTTCCAGTGACGCAGTCTCAACATTACTCAGACTTTCAGTGTTTGACTTTGGGCAGAACAACTCTTTCCCTTATTGGCAAGAGAACGGGTAAGAGAACAGTTTTTTCAACCCGATGGGGTTAAGGCAGGATGCCAGCATTTTCACAGTATATAGCCACTAGCATGAAGAACACATTATCAACACCTCGTATCGGAGATAAGCATTTTGCACAAAATACACATAATCTTTCACCCTTCGGGTGGTTCTACACATTTCCTATTGTCTTTCTCTTTTATTTTCATTTTCATGTACGTTTCTTTTATGGATTTCATGAGTGCAAATTCTACCTCACTAGTCTGTAAAAGGTGAAGGTTTTTGGGTATCACAATGTACAAAGTTGAGAGCTGATATAAGCTAACTTTTGTGTTGCAGGTTTCCTGCGGATGATATAATTTGAGGATTTTGCTGATTTTTGAATCTGGCCTATTGTTTGTTCATCTATTGTTTTTTCCCCTGACGAAGGGTTCATATGTTGGAACCCGAAATGCATTGGGATTTTCTTTCATTGTAATCAGTATTTACCTCATTGTACTGTTGTTGAATGGCATTTTGAAATTTTATGAAACACATCTGACATTGTTGTATTGTAATTATTTATTATTTTTCATGTTCATTAGTACTTTTTCATAAACATGCACCAATCATGTTGCCTTGTTGAAATTTTCACATAAATAATGAACAAAGCTTTGAATGAATATTGAATTCGATTTGGTTTATTGTCCAAAATTTGTAGATAATTTGGGAGACAACAGATAGTTGTCCTTCAAGCTGTGCACCGTGTTCAGACTCTGGTAATCCAGAGCCTTCTTCACATTGTATTTGCATTTCCGGCAGGTAAACATTGGGCATCAACACTCTGCACCCAGCCACCCTAGTGCAGCGAGGGTGCAATCTCAATGCATCACTGACCCTGGGCAACCCCTGAGTCTAGCCCCAGAACCTTAATTCCCACAGTCAATTACTTACCTGCAAACCTCTATAGGATAAAATTGCCAATTTCCTTCCAAAAAACGACTGTGTGGAGTTTTGAAAACTAAAGGTATTCTTTAAAAATCGTACAAATAACCAAAACGTGTTTTTTCACCCGTTTGCAGGACATGTCTCAGTGCTGAATCTACACAATAAACATTAGAAGAAGCCCACCCAGAAAATACTTCCCATCAAGCTAGTCCCACACAGTGTCACAAATAAATCATGTTTTTTTTGGTATTTTATTCACAAAAAAAATATATATATATCCTTATTTCATATATTCAATAATCAATATTCTTGTTCTTTTTCAGTAAATATACTCTACATAAAATGTATATATGTTAGTATATGCATTTTATGTAGAGTATATTTATTGAAAAAGAACAAAAATATTGATTATTGAATATATGAAATAAGTATATATATATTTTTTGGGTGAATAAAATACCAAAAAAATCGTGATTTATTTGTGACACTGTTTGTGTGGGACTAGCTTGATGTGAAGTATTTTCTGGGTGGGCTTCTTCTAATGTTTATTGTGTTGCTATTTCCCTGATTGTGCCCCCTGAGAATTGTTTACCAGGGTCCCTCTACTGTTTTTTATAAGATAATCAGTGCTGAGTATAGACATCCAGCACTGAGTTAGAAAAAGTAACGCAAATGTAACTTACCTGCAATTTGTTGAAAAGGCCTATTTATTTCAATGTACAGCTCCAAAACGTTTCTAATTGTGGAGTTTTGAACTCTGAAAATATTCTTTAAAAATCGCACGAATAGCAAAAACGCATTTACTCACCTCATTCCAGGAAATGTCCCAGTGCTGAATCTAGGCATCCAGCACTAAGTTAGAAAAAGTAACGTAAAAGTAACTTACTTGCAATTTGTTGAAAAAGTTTAAACATTTCAAAGTACTGTGTTTGGTAAGTGTTGCAATCTACTACATTAACCGTAAATCAAAGCAAGTACAATTTATACTGCATTTTCAAGCTGTATTCAATCAAGAAACTTATTACTGAAAAGTATGCAATGCTTACCTGTACCAGGCTTGCTTGGTTCTAAAAATAAAACAACAGTATATTTGTTTATACAAAAACAATTGGCTTAGAGTTCAGTTAATGAGTGTGTATATTCATTTGCTGACTGAGTGGGTACATCAAATGCTTAACACTGTATTTTGATACTGCCTTACTGCTCAACCAAGCTACCACAATTAAAGAGTAAGGTTCTATCTAACTTTAACTTCTGACTAACTCTGGGGACACTTGGACTCTATACACACTATATCTCACTTTGGTGTATTATATATAGAGCCAGTTTCTTACATCTTGCATAACTCTATATTTGTCAAGCCATGCAGGGCCATTCAAGGTGACCTTGCGTGGCTTGATAAATCTCCCTTAGGTTTTGTATCACCCTTGTGCCCCCTTGCATGGTGCAACAGCAACACACACCCTTGATAAATGTGGGCCAAAATCTCCACTGCCTTGGTTATCTAGAAGTCATGATCACTCAGGATTAATGATATAATTAACTGCACACTCCAGAAATCAACATTACAGATGGAATGTTATAAGTTATTGGTCGAGGTTCAAGCTTTTAAGTCCTTAGAGACCATAATTTTCTTCCATAAACTGTGAATAAGGACCCCGTTACTTCGCTACTCCTGAGGCACAGCCGGGAGGATGACGCTCGTTATTTTTAAAACTGAAAACGTACTCACTGCATTTACCTGTATTTTAAACCTGCACTGTTATCAACTCTGGGCACTTGTGGTGCTAGGGGGCGCACAGCGGGATGGCTGGGTGATTCACAGCTCTGCTGGGCGATCACCAACGATGTGATCTGAACCTGCCACTAACCCCACCAAATCGACTACAAAACGGCCACACGTGCGTGGGAAGGAATGGTGCATTCACCGGTATGCAGCGGCCCGCAACACCTTTGCGGCGGAGGAGATAATTAACGGTGATTACTGAGAAACGCGGCTCGCCTGACAAAATGGCGGACAGCCGGCTCACCGATCTGCTGGAGGACGCGACGACTGCCTGATCGGGGCAAGGCATGCGGCGGCTGGCCAGATCAAGTGCGGGTAAGAAACGTCCCTCTGCACCTAGATCACCAACATGGAGCGCATTTGAGCATGAACCCTGTCACCCGTCACAGACACTGCTCCGGACCACACGCCTGACAAGATGGCGGCGCCCATGGTGACAGTGTCAATGCCTGCTCTCTAACGATCCCGAGTGCGGGTCTGGACGGTCTGTGACGCCCTGTCAGCCCCGCATGCCGCGCTGAGAGACACCGCACCACAGGCTCTATACCCGCGTAGGCCCGTCGCCAAGTGATCCCGCGCTGCTACGCGCCAACACACGGGTGAAATTACAGTAGGGCAGGACACGGCGAGAATGCGTCATTACCGGCCAGCTCCTAGCTCAGTGGGCCGAACGTGGTGGATGGAGCTTCCACTCCTCTGTGAATACCGTGTGGCTCTGCCCATCTGCAGCGGATACCCCTTCCCAACCTCGGCTGCCTTCCAGAGCACACGGTCGGATTGAAACTGTTGATGTGACGCCGGGGGGTGCTACACTTCCCCCCAGACAACACGTGGGCGCACAGTGACATCAGACAGGCCCGGGCTGCAGAACCATTCCCGTTCATTGCCAACGCGGGTTAATAGCCATCATCCCCTGAGGGCACCACGGCGACTGCGGCTAGAATCACGAGGGCGAAGGGCCCCACGTTCTGGGCAACTGCACATCAGGCTGAAGCAATGGGGAAACCGGACAAGCAACAGCCCAAGCTCTCGTTCGACAACAGAAAATCCAACAAAACCTCAGATGACATGGCGGACACCGGCAGCTCAGTTGAGCCACCGCTAAACAGTAACATGGAGAAAATATTGCTAGCCATCCAGTCGAATTTACAAGACATTAACGGCAAACTGGATAACTTGACATGTCGAATGGACGGAATGGCTGCAAGACAAGAGAAACACGGTGAGCGCCTGGATGAGGCCGAAACGCATATATCGGCCGTGGAAGACGAAGCGCGCCCTTCCACCACCAAATGTGCGGGAATAGAACGCATTCTGGAGGTCATTAAAGCGAAGGAGGAGGACTTGGAATCGCGCTCGAGGCGCAATAATGTGCGCATTACAGGTTTGTCGGAGACGACCAACACAGGACGTATGGAACTGTACGTCGAAAACCTATGCAAAGATCTCTTTGGCGCGGAAGCGTTGTCGCCGGTATTTATTGTAGAGCGGGCCCACAGATCGCTGGCGCCTCGACCACCACCTGGGGCAACGCCGAGGCCAATAGTGGCGAGAATACTCAATTATCGAGACCGGGACACCATCCTCCGACTGGCGAGGGAGAGAGGCAAAATCACTCACCAAGGCAACTCCCTGGAGTTTTATCCGGATCATACTGTTGCAGTTCAACAGGCAAGAAAAGAGTACGCAACCGTCAAGGCGAAATTAAGGGACCTAAACATTAGCTACTCCATGCTGTATCCTGCCATACTTCGAGTGACGTGGAAGGAGAAAGCGACGGTATTGCCCACACCCAAAGCAGCCCTAGACTTCATCAAAAAGGTGCAACGTGAGAGCAGACCGAATGTTCGGGAAGAACAACATCAAGACTCGGAATAATGTCGCTGGTGGGTCCCAACAGCGCTTGGCGGTAAGTCTCCCATTGGTTATGACTTGTAACTGCACGATTCTACAGCCCGCTTCCGGCAGTAGACTGTAGAAGTGGTGTAGCAGAGGATGGGCAAACTACGTAACACGGCCAGGTATGGGACACCCGGAGAAACGACCTGGATAGACACCATTGACTTTCCACGCAATTGCGGATATATTGACTGGAAATACCTAACAGGACACAACATAACGCAATCTAACACACATAGTCCTGCGGTGAGGCTAAAAACTCTAACAACGCGCACACATCTTTATTGCACACTGGAGTCCCCTCGCTGAATAGCGTGACTACACGATGACCTAAGGTACACCACCTCCCTCTGTTCACAAGTGTGCGGAACGGACGGCTCAATGGAGGGTTATGCCCGACGCAGGTGGTCCCTGCGACAGTGACCAGAACTATGCTGCAAGGTCACACAAACTCTATCACCACGCTTATCCTCCCTCGAATATATATTCCAGTGCGTAGGTGATGTGCCGGGCTCTGTGGTGGGGTTGAGTCACACACTGTACGAAGCGGAACATCTTGCCGATTTACATAGACTACAACATGAGGGGAGGACTGAAAGTCTGATATTGACATACGCTTCCTGACATGTCACTGCAGCTATTTGAGGGTACAGGAAGAGCAGAATCACAGACACATAGCTCGCATTTAAGTCAGCTTTTTAAGTATCGCCCACACCCGTAACATCGGGTGTTAGGCTGTGCCCCCTGCGGTCCTCCACAAGGGTAATACCCAACACAAGTTGTACGATATGGGTACTGGGTTGTTTGTTTTGTGTTTGGGGGATTTATCTTCAAAGGGACAATGGCTTCGGCATGTTGGGGTTGCTGGAGTGGGTGGGATGGGGAGCTTTGGGAGTTTTGTATGTTTAGTTAGACCACAGACATTGAAGTTGTACGAGACACGGAATTCTCCCTGGCTGAGGACTGCTATCACTAGATTATGTACTCAGGATGCAATGATGCAAACGTCAACTTTGGTTATGATTCACACAGGGATAGATCACTGCAGACTTTTCCATGACTCAAGGTTCTAGGCATAGGGATGGACACCATGTGAACGTCCTTACTTGGAACGTCAGGGGCTTCACCCAACCGCGCAAGATTAGACAGGTTTTCGCGAGCCTCACTAGATGGGAAATAGATATTGCATTCATACAGGAATCCCACCTGGCACCCAACACGCACCCACAGCTGGGAACCAGATGGGCGGAATCGACATATAGAGCTTCCTATTCCTCTTATTCCCGAGGAGTAATGATTTTGATTCGGAAAGGGGTAAATTTCAAGTCACAGCACGTTACACAAGATCCCAATGGCAGATACGTATTGGTTTCGGGCACTTTACACGGCCAACACGTGACACTTCTTAACGTATATGGTCCTAACACGGATTCACCAGAGTTCTTCAGGGGGGTGTGGGGCCACTTACAACCACATGCGAACACACATATAATTTGTGGTGGGGATTGGAACGTGACATTGATGGACGGGCTAGACCGCTCTTCCAATTCATTAGAGCAGCATAAACAGGCTAGGACAATGGTGGGACACATGATGAAAGATCTGGCGTTAACAGATATCTGGAGACTTCGCTATGCTAACGAACCAGGTGCCACTCACATCACAGCGTATCATAACAGCTGGTCTCGATTAGACTATTGGTTAGGCACGAATGATGTCGCACTGTAGGTAAGGGAACTACAGGTGTTGCCACGCACATTGTCAGATCACAACCCCGTCCTATTACAGATAAGAATACCACAATACACACCTCCTCCATTTCAATGGAGGTTCAACTCACAAGCTTTATCCGATCCCGTTTACACAGACACCATAACATAGGCAATCAGGAAATATTTCCACATAAATTCAAACACTGTCGAAGATCCGGGTCTCTTATGGGAGGCCTTCAAGGCCACGATAAGAGGCGTCTGCATTAGCACCACTGCTGGGGTCTTGAAAGACATCAGACGCCAGATACACCTTTGCGAGACCCGCATCAGAAATGTAGAACTAGCATTTGAGACCACACAAGATATCTCACTACTAGCAGAACTGCGGGACCTGCATACTGAACATACTGATGCAGTGGAGGCTGAAATCAAATATTTGGATTGCAAACACATGGCTAGGAACTTTGGGGAAGGAGGCATACCGGGTGGGACATTGACGAAGAAAATATGCGAAGGGAGGGGACACTCAGCCATTCTTAGAATTAAATCAAAAGAGGGCCAAATGCTAACGCAATCGGCGGACATTCTACAAAACTTTGTGGATTCCTTTAGCACACTATACAAATCACAACCCACAGCTTCGGCAAGCAAGGTTTTTGACTATTTACATGACGTAGCGATTGGTTGGATGTCAGATGCACAGAGGGAACACTTGGCAATGCCCATCACAGTAGAGGAGGTGACAACAGTGATTAAGTCACTACCTAATGGCAAGGCACCAGGCCCGGATGGGTACACTAACGAGTTCTACAAACACTTTGCAGACATTATTGCGCCTTACTTAGTAGACAGGTTTGGCGCTTCCTTCGAGAAATCAACACTTCCCCCTACTCTCCGTGAGGCACTAATCATTGCCCTCCTGAAACCGTCCAAAAATCCTGAAGATTGTGACTCCTACAGGCCTTTATCGCTCATTAACGTAGACTCGAAAATACTCGCGAAACTGCTGGCAGTACGTTTGTCCCCTCTAATGTCCCGTCTGGTCCTTCCAGATCAGACTGGTTTTATTCCCACAAGATCAACTTCCCACAATACAAGATCCCTATTTGCTCTTTCCCACTACCTTCAGCCCTCAGTTAAAGCCGTGGCGGTCATGCTCGATGCCGCTAAGGCATTTGACTCCATTGAATGGAGCTATATGATTGCTATTTTACACAGGATGGGCTTTCCCAAACGATTTGTCCAATGGATATCGCTACTATACACCCAACCATGCGCCAGAGTCCGGATAAATGGTTACGTCTCAGCTCCCTTTGACATAGAACGTGGCACTAGACAGGGTTGTCCCCTTTCCCCCTTACTTTTCACGTTAGCGTTGGAGCCCCTTGCATGTATAGTTAGACAAAATTACAAAGATTCAGCTCTGCAGTTTGCGTCCAGACCACTACACATATCTCTGTACGCAGATATGCTGCTGTATATACGCGATCCCGACGTTCATCTGAATAATTTACTCAGAGAATATATAAGATTTGGGGGTCAATCGGGATTGACAATCAACTGGTCCAAATCTTCCATAATACCGTTAACGAACACTACCACTCCCTTTGAGATCGACTACCCACTGGAATGGCAACAGGAACCAATTCGCTATCTAGGGGTCATGTATCATAGAGACCCGGAAGAAGTTATACGCGCAAATTATGGGGTAGTGATTTCCCAGCTGGAGGACAAAATCCAGCGCTGGATCCATTTGCCTCTATCCCTAGCTGATAGGATCACGATCGTTAAGATGAATATTTTACCTAAACTGCTATACCTTTTTAACAACATTCCTATCACACCCACCGGAGAAACCTTTCGCCGCATTAAGTCAATGGTACTGACACTGATATGGGCTGGCAAACAAGCCCGAATAGATCTCCAGACATTAACACTCCCGTATGCACAAGGTGGTTTTGGGGTACCAGACTTTCTCCTATACTACCTGTGTGCCCAGGCGCAATATGCGGCCTATTGGTATCACGAAGTACCGTATCTCACTCACACAGCCATAGAGGAAGGAGATGCGGACCCTGTCCCCCTATCAACGATAATAACACACACCAGACCGCCGCTGCATGCGAAGGACATTAACACCATAGATACCACATTTAAGGCCTGGAGTAAACTTTGACAATTGTCCCGCAAAACTCCATTATATGCACCGGCGCTTCCCCTACATCACCATCAAGCACTGTCAGTCACTAGTGAACAGGTAGGCATGTCTTTATTGCGTAAAGCTGGAATAGACAAAATTGGAGATGTGTTTCAAGAGGGCTCATTCTGTGACATCGGACAGTTAACATATTTATTTATTTATTTATTTTATGTAGTTTGTAGAGCGCGCAGCTACCCCCGAAGGGGTGTCCCGGCGCTAAAATCCTGAGCCTCCCAGGTGGAATGGGTAGAGAAGAGCAAGAAAGAGCAGGAGAGCGATTCAGAGTCTGGAAAAGAGCCAGGTTTTGAGTTTGGCATATATACAACATATGACCCCCATGTTCCGCTTCACGTATTACAGATTAGCAAGAGCACTGAAGGAACACTATCCAACATTTCCGGTAGAGCCAGAGTGTTTAGCGCCACTCCAGCTAATAATTACCACACAGGATCTATCACATCTGGTGTCAAGATTATACACGGTAGCACAGGCAGAGATGGTGCAGCCTACTACAAAAGCTAAGGCTCGGTGGGATTTGGAGCTAGAGACTCCATTAACAGATGAAGAATGGCAACAGACTTGTGCCCTGACACAGATTCTCACGCCCAACGGAAACTTGAGAATTATACACTACAAATTCATCCATCAGGCATACTATACCCCTACCAAACTGCTTAAATTTGGATTACAAGATGAGGACAGGTGCAAGAGATGTAACAGGGAAGGTGCGAACTTTACACATCTTGCCTGGTATTGCGCCAAGATATCAGAGTACTGGGCGGACGTTACATCCACACTCGCTGTCATGCTAGAGGAGGAGGTACAATGCACAGTGCAAATATGTCTCCTTGGGATTGTCCCACAATTTCGTGCACTGAAGCGTAAGTTCTGTGTAATATCTTTGTTACTAGCTAAGAGACAAGTGGCGCAGTGCTGGAATAGTCGGAAGGTACCCAAAAAATCCACATGGCTCCATGACATGTCCGTATGTAGAGACAGGTTGATGACCTACGAAGAGAACCTCCCTGTGAAATCTAGGCCGAAGGACTACTGGTACTTCCTAACAGACTTTCTTAACTCCCAGGAGGAGGAAATAGAAGTGTAAAAGGTTTAGCGTTACATTAAAAGGTGGCAATATATTATGTACAGGCTGAACACGGCTATTACATAGTCCGGAGAGATAACTAGTTCCGTTAATAAGTGAGTACAGTCCGATATGGACGATTTCGATGTCCGGTCTAAGTTGTGTTCTACTACTGTTCTTATCTATAAAATAACGAATGTAAGACTCATGTTGAAATGCTAGCTGCGAGATCTGCGAAGGGTAAGCCAGGGGCGGCTCCAACTGGTGATGAAGGCTGATTTGTATTCTAACTGTATTTTATTAAGTATTTGCTAACACATTGCAAGCCGGCCCCCAGGTTGTAGGCTCGTGGCTGTGTAACCTGAATGTTGTTAATAAAGGTCTTACAAAAAAAAAAAAAAAACTCTGGGCACTTCTTCCCTCAGCAGTCCTCACTCACACCCCGCGCTGCGGATTTTAGCGCTGCCGGGGACAGAGGAAATCTTCGACGCCATTTCGCGCCAAACCTTAGCTACGCCCACCTCACTGAGGCCACGCCCACCCCGCCCCTGTTCCTTTAAATGACGCGCTGATCTACAAGCCGCGCACTAGGACCCCGTTACTTTGCTACTCCTGAGGCACAGCCGGGAGGATAACGCTCGTTCTGTTTAAAACTGAAAACGTACTCACTGCATTTACGTGTATTTTAAACCTGCACTGTTATCAACTCTGGGCACTTCCTCCTTCAGCAGTCCTCACTCACACTCCGCACTGCGCATTTTAGCGCTGCCGGGGACAGAGGAAATCTTCGGCGCCATTTCGCGCCAAACCTTGGCCACGCCCACCTCACTGAGGCCACGCCCACCCCGCCCCTGTTCCTTTAAATGCCGCGCTGATCTACAAGCCGCGCACTAGGACACCGTTACTTTGGTACTCCTGAGGTACAGCCGGGAGGATAACGCTCGCTATTTTTAAAACTGAAAACTTACTCACTGCATTTACGTGTATTTTAAACCTGCACTGTTATCAACTCTGGGCACTTCTTCCCTCAGCAGTCCTCACTCACACCCCGCGCTGTGGATTTTAGCGCTGCCGGGGACTGAGGAAATCTTCGGCGCCATTTCGCGCCAAACCTTGGCCACGCCCACCTCACTGAGGCCACGCCCCCTCACACCACTCTTCAATGTGCATTCCTCGGACGCGCAGCGGACGAGCGCAGCGGGCGCGCCTAAGGCAAGCCCGTCTGCGCCCGTCCGCGACCGGCTGGGGCTGGGGCTCGGGGCATGCCACCCTGCCCCTCCCATTCAATACTCCTCTGCTGACTTGCTCGCCTTACATGCCCCCTGGCCCCAAGCCCCGACCACCCACACTCAGCTTGAGCATCTCTGCCTGGGACACGCTCGAGATAACTTTACCGAGCTTAACGCCTGCACGGCCTCTGTCCCTCTTCAATCCGCCTCTCACTCCCCCCCCCCCCCCGTCCACTACCCCCCAGTCTCGAGCTCAAAGTGAGCTACCTCATCACCCGCTCACTAACTAAACATCAGTCGGAAATCTATCACCTTTTAGATACCAACAGGCCCGACATACTGTTTCTAACTGAAACCTGGCTGCACGACGGATTCTCCCCCGACATCCTGGCTGCCATCCTGCCTGGCTTCTACATCCTCCAAGCCAACAGGGCCTCCGGCAAACCAGGGGGGGGAGTGGCAGCTGTCATCAAGCTCCCTTTTAGATTTTCCATCATCACTCTACCATCCATTACTCAGGTCGACTGCTTAGCACTCAGATTGGAATCCTCAGTAACACCCCTTACTTGTGTTTTAGTCTACCGCCCTCCTCAGTACATGCCCGACTTTCCATCTATGTTCGGAGATCTTTTATCTCAGGTAGTTATTAACAACTCTAAAACTCTAGTCCTCGGAGACTTTAATTACTGGCCCCAGGATGAAAAGGAAAACGCTTGTTCGGTGGCCTTCTCTGACCTACTTCGCAGCTTGAACTGCTGCCAACATGTGAACACTGCCACGCATTTGAAAGGCCACACACTGGACCAGGTCTGGACCTCCAACCTTGAGATCTCGGCCCCCCTCATATTGCCGTGTGTCTGGTCCGACCACTCTCTTATTTCCTTCTCCCTCAAAGCTCTTACCTGGCCCAGCAGGCCTCTGGAAACCAATCTTTCTGCTCGAAACTGGAATAAAGCTGACATCAGCCAATTCATCGCCCTACTCAGTACTTCCCTTCCCCCTGATTCCGACTCAATAGACACTCAAGCCTTAAATCTCAGCCACTGGCTCAAGTCCGCCAGTGACGTGGTCACCCCCCTCAAACGAGTTAAAATCAAACGCCCCCACGACGCCCAGAAATGGTTCTCCGAGGACCTTAAAGTCTTAAAACTCGGCCTCAGACAGGCCGAGCGTCGCTGGCGCAAAAATTATGCCCCCGAAGCTAGGCTAGAGTTCTTAGCCCTACTTAAAGGGTACAAGTCCTCTATAGCGCTAGCCAAAACCACGTACTTCTCCAACAAAATTGTGGAGTCAGCTAATAAAGCAAAAAACATATTTTAGATTGTGGAGGAGCTATCCCACCCCGACAGGGTCTCCATCAAACCTCTCCCTTCCCATGGGCTCTGTGATTCTCTCAATTACTTCTTCGTTGAGAAGATCGCTAAAATTAAAAACAGCATCATGGTGCTGCCCCCAACTGACTCCTCTGGGTCCCCCGCCAACCCTCACGTTGTCCCCCTTAACCCTCACTCAAATCCCCCTTATTACGGAGGTGGACTTCCCGCACTCCTAAGCGAGGCCTTCATTGCCTGCCCTGCCCCCCCCCGACACTCCTGAACAACTCCCTCACTTTCGGCCTAGTTCCCAGTACCTTCAAGACAGCCGAGGTAGTGCCCATCTTAAAAAAACCGACAGCTGACCCCACGATCATGAGCAATTTTCGCCCCATCTCCCTCCTCCCTTACCTTAGTAAGGTGCTCGAGACCCATGTCACCAACACCTTGAGCTCATTTGTTGAGCAGTCTCACTTCCTCGACTCCCAACAGGCTGGGTTAAGACCTGCTCACTCCACAGAGACGGTCATCCTCTCTGTTATGGAAGAACTACGCAGGGGAGCCGACTCCAACACCAGTCAGGCTCTGGTGCTCCTGGATCTATCGGCCGCTTTTGACACGGTCGACCATGTCATCCTGGTCGACCGTGTCAGACAGGCTGGGATAGGGGGCTCTGCCCTCGACTGGGTCCGCTCGTTCCTCACCAGCCGCCAACAAGCTGTCAGACTATCCCAGTTTTCCGCGGATCGGGTAGGGCTTACTTGTGGCGTTCACAGGGCTCCTCTCTATCTCCACTCCTTTTTAACCTATACCTCACCCCTCTGATCAGCTCCCTCCGAGACAAGAATGTCACCGCATTTAACAACGCGGATGACATCCAGCTAGTCTTCAACATCGACTCCTCGGACCAGTCAGTCTCCGACTTTCACGCCACCCTCTGCCACATCAGCAACTGGATGGGGTCTAACAACTTGAAGCTCAACCCCGACAAGACCGAATTGGTTCTTGTCGGAGGGCCCTCCAATCCCTGGAATTCTAATTTCTGGCCCGCCAGCCTGGGCCTTCCCCCCGCCCAACTGACTCGGCCAAGAGTCTGGGGATCATTATTAGTAAAGACCTCTCAATGAGACCCCAGATAAATGCCACTGTTTCGTCTTGCTTCTTCCAACTACGCAAAATCGCGCGCTTCCTTACCACCGAGGCTCTTACCCTGGCTCTCCTGGCATTAGTCGTCTCCAGAATTGACTACGCCAATTCTCTGTACGTTGGCATCCCTGAATACCAACTCAAACGTCTGCAACTTGTTCAGAATCAGGCGGCCCGCCTCATTTTCCATCAACCGAGGCACCACCACACCCGCCCTTTGCTAAAATCTCTGCATTGGCTCCCTGTTGCCGCACGCTGCAAATTCAAGCTAGGCTGCCTCGTCTTCAAATCTCTGGCCGGCTCAGGCCCTACATTCATTTCCTCGCTTATTCATCCTTATGTCCCCCCCCCCGTAACCTGAGCTCTGCTCATCTGGCTCTGCTCAAAGTCCCCAGAGTCAAGCGCAAGAAATGGGGAGGATTAAGATTCTCGTTCCTAGCTCCTTCTCTCTGGGACGCCCTCCCCTTGGACACAAGGTTGGCCTCTCCCTACACTCGCTTCAGATCCCTCCTCAAGACTCACCTATTTCGTTTAGCCTATAATTAGAATTGAAAATCCTTCCCCTCCCTCCGATCCCCCCCATTCCTTACTGTTCTCACCCCTGTTCTTGCCTTTTTCTCCCCTACACTGCCTAGGTAGCGACCTACTGTCCTCTTGCTTCAGCGCCAAGAAACTGTACAGTGTACGCTTTGCTTTATAAATGTTTTTCACTTCACTTTCACTTCACTAATGGTTAGATATAGTTGTAGTGAACTTTGGACACTAGACAAGCATGAATGTAATTTCATGGATACAGATATGGAGGTATAATGTTGGTTTATTAGGTAACATCTGCATCTAGGTTGGTAGTGAAAATGTAATACTATGGCAAGAACTGTATTACAATCAATATACTTGTATTGACAATACATTTCCATCATCCAGAAATTGTTGCATTCTTACATTTCTCTACTTAAATGAGCCTTTGAGGGAGACACTTTTCAAGTGATTAAAAAAGCCTTTAAGTTTAGTTTTGATCCATTGTTCTTCAGAGAGTAAACTGCATGTGTCAGAAGATGTCACTAGACCATCATCCAGGCCCTCATCATGAGCTGCCCCGACTATGGCAATGCCCTCTATGCTGGCATCTCTACCTAGATTTTCAGAAGACTTCATATCATACTGAATGCTGCAGCTAGACAGGACCTTCCTAAACCAACCCACGTCGCCCTTCAACTGAGAGACCTCCACTGGCTCCCCATCCAGAAAATATGCCAGTCCAAGATCCTCCCCATGCCTACAAAGCCTTCCATGACCTAGGACCTGCCTACCTCACTCATTGAACGAATGTGCACCAATCCCCCATACATCTGTGCTCCTCCTCACTTCCCCTCGCACACACTCCCAGCATCTGTTGCAACGACAGCCACTCCTTCACCTACATCACTGCCAAGTATAGGAACAACCTTCCCCTCCAGCTCCAAACAGCCCCCTCGCTGACAGACTTCAGAAAGAGACTCGAGATCTAACGGAGACACAGCATCCAGATACCCCTAGGGGTGACAGTCTTGTGCTCTACAAATGAGTTTTGATTGATTGGTAGATTCAATCCAGGTTGGCTTGGAAACTATTGTACCAGCCCACAGCTATAGGTACCTGGAGTAGTAAAATAATGTTGTTATTTTTCATCTTATTGTGGATCGCATTAGCTTATGCTATACTTAAAAACTATGCTGCACATATGGTAAAAGACGTAGCTGCTATTCTAGCCAGCAATGGATAGCACTATGCCAATTCTATGTTAAAAAGGTCTCCTAGACAAACAAGATATTTAAGATGGGAAGATTTTGTGTCACAGGTGATGGGGATGGTATCCAACAAAATCAACACTCCGCCTAAACATAGAAATTACCCAGAGTTCCTTTTTTTCTTTCACCCAATATATGTGACACTCCAACCATAAGTGTGTGCACCCTTATGTTGAGAAAAAAATATGCTTCTCTGAAGACCTCTTCTAAGAGTGAAACTTGTGTCAGTCAGAAGCTGCTTTTTTCACTCCAATTCGGCTTGGATGGTACTTTACCAATCCAAAGCTATCAGCGCCTGGTGTGATGAAAGATTTTTGTCATTTTTCAGCTTGGCATGGATTAGACTAGCTAATCCTAAACTTATAGACTCTGAGACAAATGTGGTGTGAGACTGTTCCCATGAGGCTCAGGGGTCAAGACTGCTTTGCATATAGCTGGGTCTGAACTGAGGGGACAAGGTGAGCTAAAGGATGATGATGGATTGAACCCAGATATGCGACTGGGGTTGAGTGTCTGAAAAGTTTCAGCACTATGTTCATTATCTCCTTGTGTTTACATTACTAGAGGATAGCAGCCTTTGACAATCACTCTTTAGTGGATGAATCAATTGTATCACATCAGCTATGAAATCATATGTCTGTGTACTCTCGATAAAGTTGAAACAACGGCTTGCATGCACTCTCAGCTTCAATATTATTCCTGCAACAATGTACTCCCTGGGCACTCTATGGGAAAGCTAAAAACAATAAATGTGATCACTTAATCCTCCAAGAGAGGAAAAGAGCCAAAAGCAGTTTGCATGACCCACAACCAGCCAAGCAGTTCAAACACAAAGTCTGGAAGTGAATAAGGGACAGATCAGTCTCAGAGCCATACATGTGTGAAACCTATGTTTTTTTCAGTGAATATGTATATATATATCTATTGCAGGAGTGTTTTGCAGTGCTTGGAGACTTGGTTTCTACATGTTACGGAGGCAGGCTGTCCCCGTTTACGGTACCTGCTCGCTTTACAAGTGGCCTCGCTACAACAGCTTTCTTTGTTTTTGTTCCGAGGAGGAAATTTTGCGAGGCCCCCTGAACCGAAAGAAACAACCACGACCAGCATTGGAGGAAGACGCGCTAGTGGCTGATCGGATTGGTGAGCTACGGCGGGTGTCGTCCAGTCACAGATGTGGTGTTATTCCTGGATTTTCAGGTAGCGAGCTCAAGGCTTAAGCAGTCAGAAGACCGATATCGGCATCTGCCTTCGGTGAACCATATCGAATACTCCTCGCGTTGTCACCATGTCAGCCAGTTTGGAGAGAGAGCGTGAAGACGCGGCAGAGGCGCTGTTTAACAATGTGCAGAAAAACGCCTCAATTGCCAATGCGGCGGCATCTGGTAATCAGCCTAATAGTGTGCAACTAAATGCAAAACAACTATTGAAGACCGTAGAGAAGAAGACCAAGGCGGAAATCACCAAGTGGTGGGAACATAAATCGCTTACCAAGTACGTGGAAGTAGGCAGGATTCCGGGTGGCTTGCGAATTATGCTGGCGCCGAGTTTTGAAAATCCCAACCCGGCTATGCTGAAGAAATGGGGGGAATTGAACCTCGACGCTTCAATGAATCTGGTGAAAGTCCTAATTGAATATGCCGTGATAGATAGGGATATATTATTGGAGGAAATTAAAAGCCTTAATGATCAGCTGGATGCTATTGCCGACCCTGAAACAAAACTTTTGATAACGGCTGCGCGCAAGGAAATAAGTGAGCGGCTACGCAAGCATGAAGAGCGCATTAAAGTAAGAAAAATCCACAAGTTTGCGAGGGATTTGAATGACTACACAACCGGGCAAATATATACATTCTCCCGTAAGTTTGACAAGGCGCGACAATCCAAACTAACTAAGCAAACGACAAGGTTTGACGGTGCAGCCTCTACAAACCGAGTGGATGAGCAGAGTGAGAACTCTGATGCAGACTCAATTTCCTTAGCCAGTACATCGAGCACTTCACTAGTGGATTGCACTGGGGTGGAAGGAGGCAACCCAGGTAGAATCCTCAATCTTGCAGAGGAGATTGATTTTTTAGTGGAGGACCGGCTACAAACACTGCGACCCAGGACGCGGAGGAATCAAAACGCAGGAGGCGCAACGCCAAACGTCACGCAAGGCGAAAAAAACGAAAAGCAACAGCAGCAGCCACAAAAGAAAAAGAGGCAATGGTACAACAAAAAGAAATATTGAAGGATTGTACCATTACTAATCTTACAAATATAACCTTATCAGCGGCAGAAGAACAACTTTTAAGTTTAGGACTAAACTTTTGTCCTGAAAGTTCATTCAACTATACAAACACCAGAGCGGATGTTTTTAAGTTCATTCGCAAATTGAAGTTGAAGAAATTCTTTTCCTCAAAACCAGCAAGTAAAGATAAAGGTAAAACCACCAAACAACTGACAATATCTGGAAACAGTATTCCTCCACCAGCGGCACGAGATGCGAGATTGCTTCTGACACTGTGTAACCTGGAGAATCCTACTAACAATGACGATGAGGTTCCATCCACACAACGTGAGCTTTATAACGTGGACATCTGCCAAAAGGGATCTGGAATCAGCCCATTTAAGCCGGTAAGCACGTTTTTGCCTGTAATGCCAAAAGATGCGGTAGACATTTACCATGATTGTGTCATTGAAGATCTTAAGAAATTAAACCGCAGAGTGCAGGCTCAAACGCATATGAACAATGCTAAGGTAAATCAATATAACATGTTAATGAAAAAATTGAGTCAGAATCATGAAGTGATCATCAATAAATCAGACAAAGGTGGTAATATTGTGCTCTGGAACAAAGAAGAATACATTGTAGAAGCCATGAGACAATTAAATGACACCTCTTGTTATGACAGATCGAATGGAATGGCATATAAGCGAGCCAAAGATGAGGTGAAAAAGATGCTAATGTCATTTAAAAGGAATAATTTGATCTCACAAACTGAATATGATTTTCTGAATGTTGAACACCCAGTGATACCCATATTATATCTGATTCCTAAAATACACAAACGGAAAGTTCCAACACCTGGCCGTCCAATCATTGCGGCCATTAACAGTGTAGGAGAGAACATTTCCAGTTACATTGATTTCTTCTTGCAAGACATTGTGAAAAGCTTACCAAGCTATATTAAGGATACGGGGGACTTTTTGAGAAAATTGTCCTCCATTGTGTGGCAAGAGAACTGGTGTATTGTAACTTTGGATATAGAGTCGTTATATACGTCCATAGATCACTCCAAAGGGTTAGAGGCAATCAAACATTATCTTGGTCTACGATCATGTGAATACTACGCACACAACAAAATGCTGTGTGACTTAATACACTGGTGCCTGCATAATAATTATTTCATGTTTGCAAAGGGCATATGGAGACAGGTACGGGGTGTGGCGATGGGGTCGTGCTTCTCTCCCAGCTACGCGTGTTTACACGTGGGCTGGTGGGAGGAGCGCGGCCTCACTGCCACACCAGGATTTCAGCATGTGCGATACTGGAAACGGTTTATAAATGATGTGTTTTGTGTGTGGGAGGGGGATGAGGCAAGTGCGCAAGTTTTTGTTGATGCCCTCAACAAGAATCAGGAAAATCTTTTCTTCACCTCCAACATTAGTAAGGTACAGGCAGACTTTTTAGATGTTCATCTAATGATTGAAAACAACTCTGTAACTACCTCCCTTTTCTGTAAACCGACAGCTGGTAACAGCATATTACATGCCAGCAGTAACCATCCGCAACATGTGATCAATAATGTCCCATATGGAGAATTGGTGCGGGTCAAACGTATAAGTAGTACCCCTGAGATATTCGAACGAGAAGCCAGAAACACCATAGATAGGCTAAGAGTCAGGGGTTACAGTGATAAGGTTTTGAACAGTGCCCTACAAAGAAGTCGTGACAAATCCAGGGAATCTTTACTTAGACCTGAGACATCAAAACCCACTTCAGAAAATAGCACTCCGCGCCTGATTCTAACCTACAGCAAGCAGGAAAAACAAATTAGGTCCATTGTTAGGAAACATTGGCCAATTTTGATGACTGATGGTTTTTATAGTGAAGTATTACAAAATTCACCTACGATAACCTATAAAAAATCTCAAAGTATGCACAACAGCCTAGTGAAAAGTAGCCCAGAATCAGGTGGTGGCAGCACCTGGCTCAAGTACAAAGGCTTTTTCAAATGCTCCACATGTAGGGCGTGCAAGTTTGGTGTGAACACCACTCATTATAGCACACCATTCTGTCCAATTAGGAAGGCCATTTGTGGTAACTTTAACTGTCATAGTGAGTTTGCTATATATGTCCTGACGTGCACCTGTGGGCTGCGGTATGTGGGCAGCACGAAGCTGCAGGTGCATGTCAGGATTTTGCAACACTTGCGTGCTATACTGAATAATGACAGTGCATACCCAGTGGCGCGCCACTTCAAGTCAACGCATAACAATGATTTGTCTCAGTTGACTTACTTTGTTATTGATGTGGTGGCCCCTCTCAGTCGGGGAGGTGACAGAGAGGGATTCCTAAGAAGAAAAGAGACAGAGTACATAGTGGAGCTGGACTGTAAATATCCAAATGGGCTCAATACAACTGAAGATTTGCATCATCTTCTATAATTAAGCACATTATGTATGTTGTGTTGCGTAGCACATGAGTAACAATCTTCACAAATCCGATCCTGATTAGGATTCTTGTTTTCTTTATTTTCAAAGGGTCTACAAGGATTACGAATTACAATGCGTAACATGAGAAAGATTGTAGCATTGAGTTGTATCCATTAGGAAACAATCGTGTGAACCACATCTTCCACGACGTTGAACTGATTACAAGCTGAAATTCCTATGAAAAAAACTCTCTCCTAACGAGAAATTGTATAAATTATGAAAAATGCACGTTTTATGAAATTTACTAAACACAAAGATCTTTCTTGTACTTTGTTGTTTTTTTAATCATTTCACAATGATTCATTTATGTATTGCCACTTAGGGTTATAGTAATGACTAGAGGGGAAATGTGAATATATTGAATATGGTGTTCTCAGATACCTACCTTTTGGACCGGCCGCAAACTCCAGTTCAGTAGGTTTTCTATGTAGTGATATCGAATTGTATATATTTGTAGATAGTGTATATGGTTATATAGGAATTTAATATATGTTGGTATTTATATATGTACAGTGTATATATATGTATATACATATATTTATATTTATTTTTATATGTAGTAGATAATGTTTGTGAATCTGGAGTAGTGTTTTCGGATTAATTTGTAAAGGAGGTGTAATGTTAAGCCTTGTATGATGGATTTTACAAGGAGCAATTTATGAGAACAGTGTAATATATTGCATTCATGCAGTTATATATTTTTTCATTCCCTTTCCCCTGTCATTAAGTTTGTGGATGGTGGGTGCGGTGAAGTATTTTATTTATGTTCATGCACCATGTGACTCACTTTGGAGGTGGAGCACTGCAAAGGAAAAAAATGTATTTAAATGTGTGCTGACCAGGTGTATGGTGTGTGATCAAGAGCACGTGTTGCTCGAAACGCGTTACCTGAGAGGAGAATAAAACCTACCTTACTGCAGCCTGGGGTCCGTGTCTTCTATTGCAGGAGTGTTTTGCAGTGTTTGGAGACTTGGTTTCTATATATATATATATATATATATATATATATATATATATATATATATATATATATATATATACATACATATTCACTGAAAAAAACATAGGTTTCAGGCCTTATATAGTTAGGAATTAGCTTTTAAAAAACCTTTGAAATTCACTCAAAAAACTATATGTTTTAGGGGTGTTATAGTTAGCTGGACATTTCACTCATACAAAACCATTGAAATTGCTCCTATATAGTTAGTTGTACTAACTATATTTCGCGCACCCGCAATCCACTGCTGATGATATCACATATTAGATCATTCATGACATGGTCAGTGACATCACTGATGACATCTCAAATGAGGAGGAACTAATTACCCTTGCATACTGGGGGTCCCTGGGGGCCAAGTAGCCCACCAGGAGCCTCCAGTATGCGCCAAGGGGCTGCGTTGGTTTGCTCCGGGAGCGGCGGTCCCCGGGGCAGTGTGGGGGGATTGTGGACCCCCCACACTTCTTTATCACTATGCCGCCGTGATTTGTTCCCCCGGGGGGGTAATTTTTAAAAAAACAGACCAGTTTTTTTTTTAAATGTGGGCCTTTTTTGTCCTTGTAGGACCACCTGGGCAGGCCTAGGGGGTCAGGGTGTATCTACCCTGCCCCCTTTTTGTCTTCTTCACGTTTGTTTTTCTGCTTTCTTGTGTCTCGGTCTATCTACACGCACACATATACACATATATATATATGCATATATATGCATTTATATATATGTATGTGTATATATGTATATATACACATACATATATAAACATATATAATCTGCATATCTATATAAATACAAATTTAAATTCATGCATACATATACATATATGCATACATATGCATGTTATTTACATGAAAGTTTGAAAAACACTATTAAAAGCAAAGCTAAAAAGCCACCTCATTACAAACAGAATGGCTTTAACTTAAACGAGGGCAAGATCTATTGCATTTTCAATGCTTGTTTACTTTGGTTCCATCAAGAAGGCATTCAGATGTGTCACACATTTGCCATAAATTCCGAATGTTAGCACTCTAGTTGCTCATTATATCACTGTAGTAAAGCTACTGCTCACCAGGGAAGTCTGCTGCTGGTATTCAAAGTGCATGTTTCAGTCTGCATGTCAGAATTTTTTTAATGAAATAAAAGAGGATTTGAGAAGTCACTCAAAATGTGCCCTAATTTTTCTTTCTGAAGCACTAATCATACTTTCTATGGCAAAATGAACCCTCTCATTTTGTTCCTTTTTAAATTAAATGTGTTCAGACTTACCACTTCATTCCAATCAAAATGGCTTCTGGTGTGCCATACTTTTGTCATAAGTAAGACTGTTAGCGCTCTAGTTGTTCTTTAGAAAACTCTGGGACATTCTGTCATTGGGCTATACTTGGGCTACATCTGGGTGATATTTGGGCTACATTTGGGCTCTTTTGTCTCTGGTGGCCATCTTGGGAGACTGCATGTCAGAATGTTTTAATGAAATGGAAGAGGCTTTGAGAAGTCACTCAAAATGTGCCCTAATTTTTCTTTCTGCAGCACTAATCATACTTTCTATGGCAAAATATACCCCCTAATTGTTTCCCTTTTTAAATTAAATGTTTTAAGAGTTACCACTTTATTCCAATCAAGATGGCTTCTGGTGTGCCATACTTTTGTCATAAGTAAGACTGTTAGCGCTCTAGTTGTTCTTTAGAACACTCTGGGAAGCTGCAGTAGAATACAAAGGAATCAACTGACAGTCTCTGTCCTTGTTGGATGTACATGTTTTACTGAGAATGTCAGACTTCATTCTCACATGACTGAGAAAGATAATGTGAATTTACAGAATTAAATATGCTTTCAGTTTAAATTATAGATCCCCTTCCAAACCACTGTGGGAAAAGCATGAGATAATAGTTTTGTTTCAAACATGATTCATGATATCCCAGCAGAAGGCTTTTTCACATGGTAAAATCCCCTTAGAACACACCACAATTCCTAAAATGAGTATGGTACCATCAACCAATGATTTATAATGTAACTAAGTCCTTAAACCTTCTATTAACTGCAATGCTTTTTAATGAGGTGCGATCATGTATATTGGTCCCAAGATGGCTGCCAACACTTCTTGGATGAAGAATTTGTGTTTTGAAAACAATTTTTTTTGCCTTGGGGGTCCTTGTGGGACCCCCTGGTCAGGGTGCTTCTACCCTGCCCCCTTTTTCAGTTCTACACGTTTGTTTTTCTGCTTTCCTGTGCCTCAGTCTACCGAGGCACAAGATGGCTGCCAACACTTTCTGGTTTGGAGTGTTGACAGACATTGGCAGCCAATCAGAATGCAGCTCGTGCTCGAAAGGTAAGCTTACAGTAAGCTTACACGTAAGCTGCTATAGATATATATATTTTTTCTCTTTTGATTTTCTCAGGAACTACTGGAGGGATTTTCACCAAATATAGCAAAGGCACATCTGCGTACCAGTCCCTACAATTTTGCAAAGTTTGGCGTAATTCCGTTCAGCGGTTCGGGCTGTAGACGTCCTATGGAAATTAACATGGGGAAAACACGTTTTGGGATGCCCCTTTTTTCTCAGCCCCCACTTCACGAATCCCCCCGAAACTTTCAGGGAAAGAGCGCAGCCGAGCTGGCCTAGATTTTGGAAAATTACACCCAAATTCCTCAACCGGCGCCAAAGTTATTCCCAATAGAATGTTGCGGATTTCCTATGGTAGCCAATCCTAACTATATATACCTACTGGCTATCGCCAGTAGGATATATATATATATATATATATATATATATATATATATATATATATATATATTCACTGAAAAAACCATAGGTTATAGACCATATATAGTTAGGAATTAGCATTTACAAAACCTTATTTTACTCACACAAAACCATTGAAATTCCATATATAGTTAGTTGCACTAACTATATATCGCGCACCCGCAATCCACTGCTGATGATGTCACATATTACATCATTCATGACATGGTCAGTGACATCACTGATGACATCACTGATGACATCACTGATGACATCACTTATGACATCTCAAATGACATCACTGATGACATCATCCAGTGACTGTGTGTTTCTGTAAAGTTAAAATGTGTCTTACATATTGAAGAATGAGTGGAAGTATAAGTGTCTGGACAAAGGATTTAGTAGGTGCATGACTGAATGTATGAGTGAGTGATTAAATGTGTCTCACTGAGTGCATGGGTTAGTGACTAAACTGTCTTAATTTGTGCATCATTATGTCTGTTGTTCTGTAAACTGCTGCATGTGTTGATCAGTAGCTATATGATTAACTATATGGGTTACTGATTGATTGTCCAAGTATTTGTATGGGAGACTGAGTGTGTGTGTGGCTGGCTGGCTGGGAGGTGTGTGACTCTGTGCAGATCAATGTGTACTTGTATCAATGATTCTATAAGAAGGTAAGTATGTGTTAGTATATGTTTGAAAATGTAAGGTGCTCTATGTTTAACTGTATAGACAAGAAAATGGAAGTGTCATTGATTCTTTAACAGGACTGACTACGTGTGTGAGTAACTCCATGGATGAGTGGCAGACTGTGAGTGTCTGTATAGGTGTATGAGTGCATATGATAGTGTTGTAAAGATGAGTGATTGTATGTATGAATGATTGCATCCTCCACAAAGGCCCTGGCGCACTTTTTTAAAGTTGTTACCAGTGGTCTCGTGACTTCATTTGAGAAAATCTTTGGAGTCATCCCTGCTTTCTTTCATTCTATTTTTTCCACTCTGCTTCGTGGATTGCCATTTTTACTTGCATTACCAGCGGACGCTCTTGTGCTTTTTTACATTTTTAAATATGGATGTCCCTCCTATGCAACCTCCCGCCCTGCAGCTGCTTACACTGTTCCGCAATCGCATGCTAGAATATTATGGCACAATGCCGTTGGCGATATTAAGCACGGCATATGGATTATCTTTTCGATTCTCCTACTTCACCTGTGTCCAGCCTGTATTTCACTGCCTGACCTGTGATTTCGATTGGGCCATTGATTTGTGTCTCTGCGGACCGGTTTCTCCTGACGTCGACTTTAATCAGCTGATGACTCCTATCATTACTCACGAGTTGGTTTGTCCTGGCGAAAGGATTATGGCTGTGGCATTGATGCATGGACTAATTGGTCCCTGGAATTTACTGGCGGCAACACAGTCTTTCTTGGAACAGAGCTTTCTTGAAACCCACCGAGCTGTCCTCTGATGGTGATAGAGGATCCGGTGCTGGGAGAGCACGTATGTTCTTTTCCGCTTTTAAATTGGATGGCTGAACTCTTTTCGGATGAAGACGGTGACTTCCTATTGGAGGCTGTTGCAGCTTATTTTGCATACACAGTTATGTCATAGACCTTTTTCATTTTTGATATGCTGAGTACTAGCATTTCATTGACAATTCATTGACTTATTTGTCAAGTTTTTATTATTTAGCTTGCCTATTGGCTTAAGACTCGATAAAGTACTTGGCTGTTTTATTTTTCTTTAGCATTAAATTTTCCTAGTTTTTAATATTTTACCTTGCGGACCGTCCACATATAAAGTTGCAATCTGCTCTCATGAGATGGCACTTCTATTATCTTATTCAGTTCGTTTCCGGATCATGGGGAGGTGTCATCTAGGTCCTGGATATCTTTACACCGTGTTAAGTTAGCATGGGCTCATTACCGGTTTTAACGCCATTTTTCCTTTTTTGCAACTTCTGCACACGACACTTAGTTGTTGCTTTAGCTTTCAACCTAATAGTTCATCGTGATTTACATGAGAATAATATGTTATTGCTCTACTATCTGCTTTACTTGTTAAACTATATCTATACAGCGACTGCTGAAGTTTCAAGAACAACACGATACAGAATTGTTATGAGGTCTGATCTCCACGACTTCATACTCATAACATAAGTGCAGCTTCTGCCAATTCTGGGCATGAGGCGGGTTTTATATTGCTTTGCCGAACACACATACACAACACTTGATGCGGTTCACATGAAGAGAGAGCTGGTGTATGCTGATGTGATTCCTTCAAATCTAAGACACTAAAGTATGGGCACGCCCTAAACCAACACAAAGAGACCTTCTTAGCAAATAATATAATATATGTATTAGGGAGGGTGAGATATAAGCAGCCGTGGGCCGTGGAGGGAGTTACAATGGGGCAGGAAGGCGGGGAGGGGGAGGGGCAGGGTGGAGCCCTCTCCACCCTGCCCCTCCCCCTCCCCGCCTCCCTGCCCCACCGTAACTCCCTCCACGGCCCGTGGCTGCTTATAAGTGTTGATAACTCTTATTCATTTACAGCATGTTAACATACTGTCACCATTCGCTTTTTATGTACTAGTAACTATGCTGGTAATTTTGCTACTGATAATATGTGTACTTGTATTATCTAAGATACTACGCCTGAGAAGACGGCATTAGTAAATAAACATTTCAAATACACATGTGTTCTTCTTAACTCCATGTTCTGGTTTCTAAGAAATATATAACGACCGACTGTTCATGAGTTCCACGTATCCTGAGGTACTATAAGTTCATATTCTGGATTGTCTAAACATTGAGAGTTTGTTATATCCAATGTGACACTGTACCTAGCTTGCTAAGGGGTTTTTGAGTACTAAGGTGAGTTTTGGGGCACCCTAATTCGCCGAGGTTCCAATCCTCTGTCCACAGTTCTGTGTGAGAACAGAAACCCTGCAACAGGGGCACCCCCGACCCTTCCTGGAGCTTCATCACACTTGCGATACAACTCCAGCAATGCGCCACCTTTACGGCACAGTTACATCACGCATCTGTGCTGTTTTTGCCCCATGATGCGCCGCATTGTAAATGCAGCACACCATAGGTGACGGAACAGCGGCACAGAATGACTAACACATCCCTGGTGATGCGCCAGTCATCATAAATCTATCCCTATGCTTCTTATCTTGTTCGAGATGAACCGCCATATGTATCATCAAAGTTTTTTGCATTTCCTAAATAGCGAACTTTAAGGAATAAATAGCGATTCTTTACCATTCCTAGTTTGCGATTAGCTATTTGCTAATTACAAATTACCCATTCATTTCCTTTATTTCCATAGGGCGGTTGGACTCACTTTTAGCTCGAACGGCTGAATGGATTTCCACGAAACTTGGCAAAATTGTAGGGACTGGTAGCCCGATGTGCCTTTGCTATGTCTCAAGATATATGCTCCAGTGGTTTTTACGAAAATTAACTTTGAAAAATATATATTGGGCTACATTGGCCTATATATATGTCGGAGCCCAAATGTAGCCCAATGTAGCCCAATGAAGCCCAATGAAGCCCAATGTAGCCCAATGTAGCCCAAAGATGGCCGCCAGAGACAAAAAAAACAAATGTAGCCCAAATATCAGCCAGATGTAGCCCAACTATAGCCCAGTGACAGAATGACCAATCAGCTTCGCAAACCTCCGTTACGCGAAGCGGAGCGCTGTTACAGATATATATCTTTTTTTGAACGTTAATTTCTCAAAATCCACTAGAGCACATATATTGAGACCTAGCAAAGGCACATCGGGCTACCAGTCCCTAATATTTTACCAAGTTTCGTGAAAATCCATTCAGCCGTTCGATTATTATTATTATTATTATTTTTTTTGCCCCGCGGGGCCCTTTTAAAACCTCCACATCAAACCTAGGGGGTCAGCGAGGATCTACTATTCCCCCTTATGGTCATTTGCCCCTTCGCTTTGGCCTCCTCTTGTCTCTCGATCCTACCGAGAGACAAGATGGCGGCCGCTACGGACTGTTTGGAATGTTGACAGACGCCGGAGAACCAATCAGCTTCGCTTCACAAAGCTCCGTTGCGCGAAAAGTACGCGTCCTGGAGCGCTGCCCGGTCCGCTGTTACAGATATATATCTTTTTTTAAACGTTAATTTCTCAAAATCCACTGTAGCACATATATTGAGACCTACAAAAGGCACATCGGGCTACCAGTCCCTACAATTTTGCCAAGTTTCGTGCAAATCCATTCAGCCGTTCGGGCTAAAAGTGAGGCCAACCGCCCTATGGAAAACTCAATGTTAAAAACACGTTTTGGGACCCCCCTTTTTTCTCGGCCCCCCCTTGACGAACCCCCCCCAAATTTTTAAGGGCTGCTCAGAAACAAAATGTGCCATTTTCCTGAACATTTCAGCCAATTCCGTCCACAAACTCCAAAGTTATTAGACATAGAATTTTCAAAAATCCCATAGAGAAAAAATCCTAACTATATATACCTACTGGCGACCGCCAGTAGGTAATATATATATATATATATATATATCAAACACAAAAGGCACCCTTGTAGAGAACGCCCCCACGTTCCACAAGACCTATTCAAATGGGGACGACAGCATCAACAGCACACAGCTTTCATCAAAGTACCTGGCCAAACGCGTTTCGGGTTCCTGCACCCTTGTTCACTGGCCCCTTCAACGAAAACACAGCAGCACATAGTAAGGGAAACACCTGCTTTTATTAAATAGTTCCGCCCCTTTGGGCGTGTACTCCCGCTCTGATAGGCGTCGGCCGCAAGGCCTTCTGGTAATGGCAGTCCTTACTTTGAATGAAGACCCCTGTGGGTTGTGCTCAGTTTTCCATTTTGAAGTTCTTAAAAACCCAGTGGGTTGATGCGAGCACGCTGCTGGGGTATGCTGCCAATAATAAAGTCTCTCATTGTCGAGTGTGGTCCGTCCTGACATCAGCGCCTCTCAACTGGCTGACGCTGCAGGTCCGCATTTCAGCGGCGGTTCGTTCTCGCGACTGGGACCAGCCGCTCAATATCAAACACAAAAGGCACCCTTGTAGAGAACGCCCCCACGTTCCACAAGACCTCTTCAAATGGGGACGACAGCATCCACAGCACACAGCTTTCATCAAAGTACCTGGCCAAACGCGTTTCGGGTTCCTGCACCCTTGTTCACTGGCCCCTTCAACGAAACCACAGCAGCACATAGTAAGGGAAACACCTGCTTTTATTAAATAGTTCCGCCCCTTTGGGCGTGTACTCCCGCTCTGATAGGCGTCGGCCGCAAGGCCTTCTGGTAATGGCAGTCCTTACTTTGAATGAAGACCCCTGTGGGTTGTGCTCAGTTTTCCATTTTGAAGTTCTTAAAAACCCCAGTGGGTTGATGCTAGCACGCTGCTGGGGTATGCTGCCAATAATAAAGTCTCTCATTGTCGAGTGTGGTCCGTCCTGACATCAGCGCCTCTCAACTGGCTGACGCTGCAGATCCGCATTTCAGCGGCGGTTCGTTCTCGCGACTGGGACCAGCCGCTCAATATCAAACACAAAAGGCACCCTTGTAGAGAACGCCCCCACGTTCCACAAGACCTCTTCAAATGGGGACGACAGCATCCACAGCACACAGCTTTCATCAAAGTACCTGGCCAAACGCGTTTCGGGTTCCTGCACCCTTGTTCACTGGCCCCTTCAACGAAAACACAGCAGCACATAGTAAGGGAAACACCTGCTTTTATAAAATAGTTCCGCCCCTTTTGGCGTGTACTCCCGCTCTGATAGGCGTCGGCCGCAAGGCCTTCTGGTAATGGCAGTCCTTACTTTGAATGAAGACCCCTGTGGGTTGTGCTCAGTTTTCCATTTTGAAGTTCTTAAAAACCCCAGTGGGTTGATGCTAGCACGCTGCTGGGGTATGCTGCCAATAATAAAGTCTCTCATTGTCGAGTGTGGTCCGTCCTGACATCAGCGCCTCTCAACTGGCTGACGCTGCAGGTCCGCATTTCAGCGGCGGTTCGTTCTCGCGACTGGGACCAGCCGCTCAATATCAAACACAAAAGGCACCCTTGTAGAGAACGCCCCCACGTTCCACAAGACCTCTTCAAATGGGGACGACAGCATCCACAGCACACAGCTTTCATCAAAGTACCTGGCCAAACGCGTTTCGGGTTCCTGCACCCTTGTTCACTGGCCCCTTCAACGAAAACACAGCAGCACATAGTAAGGGAAACACCTGCTTTTATTAAATAGTTCCGCCCCTTTGGGCGTGTACTCCCGCTCTGATAGGCGTCGGCCGCAAGGCCTTCTGGTAATGGCAGTCCTTACTTTGAATGAAGACCCCTGTGGGTTGTGCTCAGTTTTCCATTTTGAAGTTCTTAAAAACCCCAGTGGGTTGATGCTAGCACGCTGCTGCGGTATGCTGCCAATAATAAAGTCTCTCATTGTCGAGTTTGGTCCGTCCTGACATCAGCACCTCTCAACTGGCTGACGATGCAGGTCCACAATTGAGCGGCTGGTCCCAGTCACGAGAACGAACCGCCGCTGAAATGCGGACCTGCAGCGTCAGCCAGTTGAGAGGCGCTGATGTCAGGATGGACCACACTCGACAATGAGAGACTTTATTATTGGCAGCATACCCCAGCAGCGTGCTAGCATCAACCCACTGGGGTTTTTAAGAACTTCAAAATGGAAAACTGAGCACAACCCACAGGGGTCTTCATTCAAAGTAAGGACTGCCATTACCAGAAGGCCTTGCGGCCGACGCCTATCAGAGCGGGAGTACACGCCCAAAGGGGCGGAACTATTTAATAAAAGCAGGTGTTTCCCTTACTATGTGCTGCTGTGTTTTCGTTGAAGGGGCCAGTGAACAAGGGTGCAGGAACCCGAAACGCGTTTGGCCAGGTACTTTGATGAAAGCTGTGTGCTGTGGATGCTGTCGTCCCCATTTGAAGAGGTATTGTGGAACGTGGGGGCGTTCTCTACAAGGGTGCCTTTTGTGTTTGATATTGAGCGGCTGGTCCCAGTCGCGAGAACGAACCGCCGCTGAAATGCGGACCTGCAGCGTCAGCCAGTTGAGAGGCGCTGATGTCAGGACGGACCACACTCGACAATGAGAGACTTTATTATTGGCAGCATACCCCAGCAGCGTGCTAGCATCAACCCACTGGGGTTTTTAAGAGCTTCAAAATGGAAAACTGAGCACAACCCTTAGGGGTCTTCATTCAAAGTAAGGACTGCCATTACCAGAAGGCCTTGCGGCCGACGCCTATCAGAGCGAGAGTACACGCCCAAAGGGGCGGAACTATTTAATAAAAGCAGGTGTTTCCCTTACTATGTGCTGCTGTGTTTTCGTGTGAAGGGGCCAGTGAACAAGGGTGCAGGAACCCGAAACGCGTTTGGCCAGGTACTTTGATGAAAGCTGTGTGCTGTGGATGCTGTCGTCCCCATTTGAAGAGGTCTTGTGGAACGTGGGGGCGTTTTCCAGAAGGGTGCCTTTTGTGTTTGATATTGAGCGGCTGGTCCCAGTCGCGAGAACGAACCGCCGCTGAAATGCGGACCTGCAGCGTCAGCCAGTTGAGAGGCGCTGATGTCAGGACGGACCACACTCGACAATGAGAGACTTTATTATTGGCAGCATACCCCAGCAGCGTGCTAGCATCAACCCACTGGGGTTTTTAAGAACTCAAAATGGAAAACTGAGCACAACCCACAGGGGTCTTCATTCAAAGTAAGGACTGCCATTACCAGAAGGCCTTGCGGCCGACGCCTATCAGAGCGGGAGTACACGCCCAAAGGGGCGGAACTATTTAATAAAAGCAGGTGTTTCCCTTACTATGTGCTGCTGTGTTTTCGTGTGAAGGGGCCAGTGAACAAGGGTGCAGGAACCCGAAACGCGTTTGGCCAGGTACTTTGATGAAAGCTGTGTGCTGTGGATGCTGTCGTCCCCATTTGAAGAGGTCTTGTGGAACGAGGGGGCGTTCTCTACAAGGGTGCCTTTTGTGTTTGATATATATATATATATATATATATAACCTACTGGCGATAGCCAGTAGGTATATATAGTTAGGATTGTTTTCCATAGGGAAATCGCAACATTCTATTGGGAATAACTTTGGCACCGGTCATCAGTGATGTCATCAGTGATGTCATTTGAGATGTCATCAGTGATGTCACTGACCATGTCATGAATGATCTAATATGTGACATCATCAGCAGTGGATTGCGGGTGCGCGAAATATAGTTAGTACAACTAACTATTTAGGAGCAATTTCATTGGTTTTGTATGAGTAAAATGTCCAGCTAACTATAACACCACTAAAACTTATAGTTTTTTGAGTGAATTTCAAAGGTTTTTTAAAAACTAATTCCTAACTATATAACTCCTGAAACCTATGGTTTTTCCAGTGAATTTATATATCTATATATATGTATGTACGCCGCAGTGTGTGACTGCGCAGTGTGCGACATTACTGTGTGTGTGTGTGACAACGCAGTGTGTGTGTGACAGTGCAGTGTGTGTGAGGCAGTGCAGTGTGTGGAGGAAGCACAGTGTGTGTGTGATAGGACAGTATGAGTAACACACAGCAGTGTGTGACTGCGTAGTGTGAGACATTGCTGTGTGTGTGACAGCACAGTGTGTGTGAGGCAGTGCAGTGTGTGTGTGAGGCAGCGCAGTGTGTGTGTGAGGCAGCGCAGTGTGTGTGTGTGTGAGGCAGCGCAGTGTGTGTGTGTGTGAGGCAGCGCAGTGTGTGTGTGTGAGGCAGCGCAGTGTGTGTGTGTGAGGCAGCGCAGTGTGTGTGAGAGTCAGGGCAGTGTGTGTGTGATGCAGCACAGTGTGTGTGAGGCAGTGCAGTGTGTGTCTCACAGTGCAGTTTGTGTGTAACAGGGCAGTGTGTGTGATAGGACAGTGTGAGTGACACACAGCAGTGTGTGACTGCGTAGTATGAGACATTGCTGTGTGTGACAGCGCAGTGTGTGTGAGACAGCGCAGTGTGTGTGAGGCAGCGCAGTGTGTGTGAGGCAGCGCAGTGTGTGTGAGGCAGCGCAGTGTGTGTGAGGCAGCGCAGTGTGTGTGAGACAGCGCAGTGTGTGTGAGGCAGCGCAGTGTGTGTGAGGCAGCGCAGTGTGTGTGAGGCAGCGCAGTGTGTGTGTGTGAGGCAGCGCAGTGTGTGTGTGAGGCAGCACAGTGTGTGTGCGAGGCAGCACAGTGTGTGTGTGAGGCAGCGCAATGTGTGTGTGAGGCAGCGCAGTGTGTGTGTGAGGCAGCGCAGTGTATGTGTGAGGCAGCGCTGTGTGTGTGTGAGGCAGCGCAGTGTGTGTGAGGCAGCGCAGTGTGTGTGTGAGGCAGCGCAGTGTGTGTGTGAGGCAGCGCAGTGTGTGTGTGAGGAAGCGCAGTGTGTGTGTAAGGCAGCGTAGTGTGTGTGAGGCAGCGCAATGTGTGTGTGAGGCAGGGCAGTGTGTGTGTGAGGCAGGGCAGTGTGTGTGTGATGCAGCGCAGTGTGTGTGTGAGGCAGTGCAGTGTGTGTCTCACAGTGCAGTTTGAAACAGCACAGTGTGTGTGTGAGGCTGGGCAGTGTGTGTGTGACGCAACGCAGTGTGTGTGTGAGGCAGTGCAGTGTGTGTCTCACAGTGCAGTTTGTGTGTAACAGCGCAGTGTGTGTGTGATAAGACAGTGTGAGTGACACACAGCAGTGTGTGACTAACAAAACCCGACAAGGGGAAGGGAATCAGCAGTGCCATGCAGGCTCCCCGAAGAAAAGACCCCAACTAGCAGAAGGGAGGAGGGAGCAGCTGCAGCCCAAGAGAGAGCGAACTCTCTTCCACCTTCCAACAGAAAAATCCCTTCTCTAGCACATTTCAAAAAGTAGGCCAAACCTTCCTCATGGGTAAATTCCTCGTCTAAGGCCTGCCCTCAACCACCGCATTGTGCCGGACTAATCTAAGACCACTGCTTTCCCAGATCACCAACTCCCCACGCCGAGATCATATTAGGACCTTTGTTGTTACTGACTCTGACGGTGATTGTAACCATACATATTGATCTTGTATGTTTCTGCACGTTAAACCTTTTGTTTGTTCAACACTGTATACCGTGTAAAGCACTCTGATACCCTCACAGGTCAAGTTCGGGCTCTATAAAGTACAAAAATAAAATTAAAATAAATAATCCTCAGCGGGATGTTGCCCACCACTGGCATAATCATGGTCCACAGTCTATAATGACAATTATTAGTACAATGCCGCTATTCTTAGCATGATGGTGGTCACCATGGCAGAATATTGGCTTTGGTGTTATGTTATGTTATGTTATTAATTTGTTAGAGCGCGACAGCTGCCCCAGCAAAGAGGCGTCCCAGCGCTAGAGATCAACAAGTGCAGTACCGATGAAGGGGAAAGAGCCAGAACGGCGATCCTAAGGGGGAGGGAACAGATGGGTCTTGACGGCTTTCCGGAAAGCAGACAGATTATTCATAGAGCGAATGTTCAATGGCAATGAGTTCCAGAGCTTAGCTCCCAGCACCCTAATGGAACGGCCGCCAATGCGACAGAGTTTTGTGCGAGGCACGATCACTAGGTGTTGACCCAATGAGCGGAGGCTGCGCTGAGGCACATAAGGTGTCAGAAGTGGGCATAAGAGTTTAGGGCAGCTGGATTTAAGAATCTTGAATGCCAGGGTAAGAGTTTTAAACTGAATGCGAGATTCAATAGGAAGCCAATGCTGCTTTCTGATAGTAGCTCTGGCAGAGCATCTGCGAGGAAGGCCCACCAAAGATCTTGCTGCCGAGTTCTGAACTTGTTGGAGTCGCGTGATCTCGACTTTGTTAGCGCCCAGAAGAAGGACACTAGCATAATCCAGGCGAGAGAGGATTGTGGCCTGTACAATGAGCTGCCGAACTTTGGAGTCAAAAAACTTTAGTATTGGATTGAGACTCCTCAATAGGCCCACACAGGTAGCTGCCACTCTTTTAGTGTGGGTCTGAAAACTGAGCGAGGAGTCCATCCAGACTCCCAGGTTTTTCACCAAAGATTTGGATGGTGGAATAGTGCCCAAAGAAGATGGCCACCAGTGCTCATTCCAATAGGCGGTATTCCTCCCGACGAGCAGCACCTCCGTTTTGCCTGCATTAAGCTGCAGGCAGTTGTCTGTCATTCACTGGGCTATTGCAGCCAGCCCATCCCTAAATCTCGAGGCCGATGTAGATGGCCCCTCGGTAAGAGTGATGACCAGCTGAGTATCATCTGCATATGATACCAGCGTAAGGTCCCACTCTTTAGCCACTACCGCAAGTGGCTGTACGTAGAGATTGAAGAGGGATGGGCTAAGTGCAGAGCCCTGGGGGACTCCCTGGCCGACGGAATGGGATTGAGAGAGATATGGTGGAGCTGTCATCCTGGAAGGATCTGTCCTCTAAGAATGAACGGAACCATTCCAGGGCAGGACTGGTGATTCCCACTGCCGCCAGAAGACATAGCAGAATGTCATGTAATACAGTATCAAAGGCTGCGCTGAGATCTAACAGGATCAGCGCAGCACTCTGACCGGCATCAAGAATCGTCCGGAGATGTTCAGTCGTGGACAGTAGGGCAGACTCGGTACTGTGGCCGGGCCTGAACCCATTTTGAGATGGGTCCAGGATATTGTTTTGGTGCATATATTGGGACAAGACATTGTTTACATGGGCCTCCGCAAGTTTGGACACCCATGGGAGCATGGAAATAGGCCTAAAGTTTTCTAATTTGGAAGAATCCAGGGTAGGCTTTTTAAGAATAGGGGAAACCCATGCCTGTTTCCAGGCAGTAGGGACACTAGCTGACGAGAAGGACAGAATAAGTATAATAGCCAGGGGTCGCAAGAAATGCGCCAGTGACTCAATAAATTGTGCCGGCCGCATAGGATCTGCCGGAGATCCAGACTTAATTTTCCTGCAAAGTCTGGTCAGGTCATCCAACGTAATTGCTGGTATGTATGCCAGCGTGAAATCACCAATGTTGGTATTAGTGAGGTTGTAAAGATCCGCAGAGTGTTGCGGGAAGGACCTATATATTTTTTGTACTTTTTCAACAAAGAAGGTAGCAAGGTCCTCACACTGCTGTGCGGAGGTGATGCTGGAGACAGGGGTTCTGCTACTCTGGAGTTCCTGTACCAATTTAAAGATACATTTGGTAGGATTCAGACTGGAAGAAATTTGATCTGCGTAAAAAGAAGCACGCGTGGAACAGATTTCTTTATGATAAAGTTTTTGTTTGGCCAGGTACAGTGCCTTATCGCTGTCTTTATAGTCCCTTCTCCAGACTCGCTCAGCCTTTTTACATTCTTTCCTCATGGTTCTCAAGTGGTCATTATACCATGAGTTAGAGGGGGATCTACGCCCCTTGGTCCATTTGGCTGGGATAAGGGCATCTAAACCCCTGGTAATCCAGTCATGGAAGGCAGTATATGCTGTATCGGGGTCCAGATTGTCCTCGCAATGAAACACTCCTAAAGTAGTGTGGAGGTCTTTAGTTTTAAGTTTATGCCAGGGTCTTTTAAAGAGCTGGGTCGGCTCATCCTTAATGAGTGTTTCCATAGTCATCATGGTGACCTTGATTAAATAGTGATCTGTCCATCCCATGGGTTTGAGTACATACGTCTTAACCTCCGGGATGTTGGTGAACACAGGATCAAGAATATGGCCTGCCAAGTGCGTGGCGGTTTGAATTATGGGGTTAAGTTGTAAGGCCGCTAGATCCGCCAAAAGATTTTTAATAATAGAATCACACGTCAAATCAAAATGGAGATTGAGATCCCCCAAAATTGTGAAGTTAGCTGAACCCACAACCAAAGAACTGGCCACCTCAAGAAGAGACTCAATGAACCTAGAGGCAGGTCCAGGGGGTCGATAAATGTGAAGCCCTGACAGTACAAAATGTGGGCCTATGGTGATCTTAAATCGGGCGCCTTCACAGCCCCAGGTTTCTTCTTTGGTAAAGGAGCAAGCATATTGACTTTTAAAAATAACCGCTATGCCACCACCTTTAGCATCTCTGTTTAAAGTCTTAATCGGATAGCCATCTGGCAGCGTAAGGTTCGGTACGCTGGCTATATCATCGCGAAGCCATGTTTCACATAGAAAAAGAACATCAGGGCAATCGTCTAGAATAAGTGTGTGAACCTCTATGTAATGTTTTACAAGGGATCTGACATTCAGTTGGAGGACAGTGAGAAGAGTTTGTTTGGGCGTGACTGTTCTGTGACCAGGCATACATGGTCTAGGTGCAGAGAAGTTACAAGACTTACATTGTAGGCAGGTCTGTCCAAGATGGCCTGGTAGCTCATCACAGGTCTGGCCAGGATTCAATGCAAGCAGCGACTCCTTATCATAGTAGCGAATTTCCTGTACATTTTGGCCAGGGGGGCAGGCGAGAGGCGATGTCTTGATGATGACGGGCGCAGACGGGCTTGCCTTTGGCGCGCCGCCGGCGCGCCCGCTGCACCCGTCCGTTGCGCCGCCGGAAAGTGGCAGTCATTTTATAGGCGTAGAAGAGAGGGTGGGAGGTAGCCAGCAGCTAGAGCGCTACCCCTCCGTACCCCCATGATGGTGTCTGCCCTTCTCTCGCACCAGCCCCTAATCGGCTGTGCAGAGAGTAGGGGTCAGGGAGTAGTTCGAGCGAAGCGGACGTTGTTGAGGTGAGATTTTATGTATTCTAAAATCCACAAATAGTTTCTATTACACAATTTAGTACAGTTAGCAGTAATCTTTAGCATATTGTGGGCAGCCTGGCCTTAACGGAGTCATTCATTGTAGGTGGTCCTGGTACAATTGTGCAAATCACCAACATATTTTAGTAATTCTTGACATTAGTCATTTTTCACTTAGTGGTTTAACATTGGCCACCCCTGGCATAAGATTGGTGGGCTACACTGTATACTTAAAGTTAATGAATAAGTGATGTTTAGGGATTCATGTATATGAATGGGAGTTTATATATCTAAAAAATAAATGCTTGAATAAGCTAGAAATGGATTTTATTTTCCTGCCATGTAGACAGTTGAGGGTATTGTAATGGCATTTCAAACTTCTAGATTAAACTCAAATTTGAGAGATAATTCAAACTGAGTTAGAGAAATGCATTGCTGATATTATCTTACTTGAGCCAGAGTACACTGACTGATGCTGTTGTGATGTTTGCTGTAATATGTATCTTATATGGATGCATTTCATCATCTATATTAATATAAAAGCTATATGCCATGTTCACTCAAGCTATCTGATGCCTACACTTGTAAAAAACCCAAGCCATGTATACTGTGTGGTAAGTTTAATAACTGTGTATAACTATAAGGTGTCTGTAGCATGAATGGTAAATGTCTACTACCTTGCTCGTCTGTTATACCTTACAGGTACATTTGCAGTTACATGAATGACAAGCTACTGAAAAGTTGAAGATGGAGAAATGAAAGGAAATGAAATGTAGAAGCGATGAAAGATGTTAAATGGAGCACGTGACATAGTAGCCACGGCTATATTCTTTAGAACCACGGCCAACAATTTCAAGGTCAAGATTCTGTGATTCTAGACCAACAACGTAACCTACCTGTGTCTAAATATGTGAAATGTATTTGTGTAATACTTACTTGATGCACACATTCTTGCAGATTGGCTCCCTTCCCTCCCCCCATGTAATGTACAGTGCCCCATTTCTTTTTTAGCTAGGTTTGCACTATGTGGACGGCAACACATATGTATATTGTTTTTTTTTTTTTATAAGTGAAAGTGCTTAGTGCAGTCCAGGGTCGGTATTCATGGTGCACAAATTTCAAAGCTCACAAGCTACCACTAGATATTAATGTCACAGCAGTTTGAAAGAGCACCAGCCACCACTGACCATGACATATATTGAGGATTCTTTTGCCCTCAGCCAGACTCATAGAAATGCCTTCCCAAATGTTTTACCGATAATGGCAAATGCTGCTAATTGAAATATTTATAGTTCTGATCATTTTGTAAGAAATATATTTAATGACATGTACAATTCCACCTCTAGAGGTGTCACTTGATGTTTGCATTTTAGGTGGTCTGACTCTAAATTTTATAAGGGTGCAGCATGGATGAAAAGGTATGCTTCACATAGAGTTTAGACTCTTGCAGGAATACATCTTAACTTACAGATAGGACACATTGGAAGGTGAACCAACACGCTTGGCCTCCTCTATCTGAGCTTCGCTGATATCAATCCCAAGCACCTTCTGGAAATGAGCAGCTAAGACATTTGTGGCCTGTCCACTGCCACAACCGACGTCCACTGCCAGTTCAAAGGGTCTTCCCTTCTGAAAAAGGTAGAGCCTGGGGTGAAATATCACAGACAAAATGCTTCCGTGTACAGTATACATATTGCTGTGTCAAGGTATCTCAGTTTTCTGGTGACAGGCAGTGACAACAAATGTTTGTTCGAGCTCAATTCCGCTATGTAACCTCAAATGTCTTACTGTTTATAATCACTGCTATGATGTGTACAAAAGTATTTTATAAAATCAAGCAACTCCTTCAGTACTCTTTAATAAATCTTTAATCAACAAACCCAACATAGGGGCAGATTAGGATTGCGGTTTTTCTGCATCCTCTGGGCTGGCGGAAGTGTCCGCCGGCCCGGAGGATGCGGAAAAACCGCTGCGGAGCCTTCAAAGACCCCCCGCCAGATTAGGATGGCTGGGGGGTCAGGAAGACCGTGCGCTCTAATATGGCTAATATGGCTGGCGGTGACTAACAGACACCGTCAGCCATATTAGGATGGGGCATAACACATGCCTTTCCGCGGCGGCTTCTCCGCAGTGGAAAGGCATACGGTGTTTTCTTTTGGGGGCCTGTTGCGGGCCCCCAGGGTGAAGGGGGGTTGGGGGTGCACATGGGGTACCTATAGTACCCACCTGCATTTGCATGCAGAAAGCGGCAGGCACCGCGCGGTGCCTGCCGCTTTGTGCATGCAAATGCGAAGCATGCATATTTCACCTTGCGGCGGGTGCTGCTTCAAGCCGCACCCGCCGCAATGTTAAATATTGAGGATGTGACAGCCAGGGTGGCAGTCACATCCTAATTGCACTGGAGGGAACGCCGCAGCCCCTGCGGACGTTCCCTCCACCTGGGGGGTCACACAGGTCCGTCCGCGATCCTAATCGGCCCCTTAGTTTATTCTAAACAATTTCATCAAGTAAAGATATACTACATTAGTTGCTTTTTGAGCAATTGGAACGGAGCTTTCAACTAGAAAACATGATACTGTAAAAAATGCAATTATTTTGCGTTTTCAAAAATGTTAATAATATTACTCCTCATCCTCAGTTCTAATTTGTCTCTTACCTTCTCTTCCATGTAGGACAGGATCACATCATATACTTTCTTAGGTGCAGGGAACATGTGTTTCTGGTAGATTGATACACGCTCCTTAGTTTCAAAGAATCGGAATGCCATCTGGTGTGGCAAAGAAAACAGAATAAACAATAAGAATATAAGACCTAGCCACTGGACTAGAGAGGTAATTGAGAAAATGACAAAGAGGAAAATGAGTCACAAACAATTAATCCCTTAGATGCGCCAATCGGCCATTGCCTGACACCCAGGAGGGCTTTATAGGAATCTGTGGTGCTTGCACCATAAGTTTTCTTTCAGAGAGATAAAGGGAGGGGCCATGGTGGATTTTTTTCTGATTCAGCCCCATCTCCTTGCCACGCTCATTTGTGACATCAGCATGCTCATTTAACAAACCCCCACTGGAGCAGAAGAGCAGAAGAGCAGCAGGTTGGTTTTTTACGGGGTTTTATATAGCCCGAACTTGACCTGAAGGTATCAGAGCGTTTTACATGAGAACCAGTTGCGTTACATGAGGAAACATTAATTAGTATACTGCTCATTCATCTATGGGTTTTTTTTTGGCAGAGAAGCTTCCCCCTGTCTAAGGGATGCACTGCAATCCATGAGAAGGAAGACCAGCAGACAGCAGGTGTTGCAAAGATATCTTGTGCACTGGGCACCCCCATTTTTTTTGCTGATTGGTACTGGCGGTAACTGACTGATTGTCCCTGGCCTCTGCCTAGCCAGGCCCATGGACAGTGTTTTGGTGCAAACACCTAGAATACAGTGAAACCACCTTCACACATTAGGGTATACTAGGAGTTAGGATACTCCTATTTTTGGCATGACCTTGCCTATTAGGCCCTAGTACATAAAAGCAACAAGAATAATTGATGAACAGATTGCAGAACAATGTCATATATTCACCCCAGTACAGAAATCTGGGCCTTAATCCATTGTTGTCTTTGCTCCCCATTCCATTATAGTTTGAACCCAGCCATATGCAAATCAGTCTTGACCCTGCGCCCAATGGAAACAGTCCAGCCCAAACTGCCAGGCCAGGTCCTCTCTGGACTGGAAACAAGCATCCTAGGACCCGTTTTGGTGTTTCACCACTCAACAGCCAGGACAGCTTCCCTTGTGGCTCGCGGAAACTCGTAGCTATTTTACTGTTACTGGCCAAACGGCAGATTTCCATACACTGGAAGAGGGTAGAGCCGCCGACTATAGCGGGATGGATAAAATCGGCAGCCTACTGTAAGGATCAATTAACAACATACTGGGAACTAATACCACAATGCTCCAGACCAGTAGACGTATGGGAGCCTTTTGCGGAATGGCTAAGAAACAAAGGATCGGATCTATGTAGGTAGACTTTGAGCAAAGCATGTGAGATTACTTAGCAGATTGAAATATAGGGACAATACTGGTTGAAAGTGGATTAGGATGAATATGGCATATATGGAAGGGAGGGATGAACTGTACTTAATGGACTACACAGAGTGTATCTTACTAAGATAGGATTTTAACTTACAAATGTTGATGAGAGGGGTAATGTATAATATGGGAGGTAGGGATGTAAACATAGGGGTAACCATGATGGTGCAATGTACTTAGGATTTTTTCTCGCATGACTTCACATGATGTTCGTGTTTAACCACCACAATTTGATATATGATATTATAACATGCTGTAGAATGTTTTGCAAAGCTAACACCCTGGGTATACGTTCTTGAAACATGTGTAAAAGTTTTACCTTGCTGCCTGCCTCTGGGTTGTTGGCTTAAGAGCGGTGTACTTATGTGATCACGAAAAAAGGTTTTGGAAACTAAAAAAAAAACAGCAAGGACAGCTTGACTCCAGTGGCATGGAGAGCCCGGGACCCACATCTGAGCATACCCATCCCACTTTGGGTGACAAATGCAAAAAAGAACAAATGATGGACAGAATGCAGAACAATGTCATACATTCACCCCAGTACAGAGATCTGGGCCTAATTCAATTGTATTTTTGCTCCCATGCCATTCCAGTTTCAACCCAGCCATATGCCAATCAGTCTTGACCCTGTGCCCAATGGGAACAGTCCAGCCTGAAATGCCAGGCCAGGTTCTCCCTGGACTGGAAACAAGCATCCTAGGACTGGTTTTGGGGTTTCGCCCCTCATCAGCCAGGATAGCTTGACTTCAGTGCTCATTTTGCCATGGGATTCAAGCTAATCTGGCTGATGAAGGTTGCTACTCCGAAAGCGGTCCCAGTACGGTTGTTTCCGGTCCAGGGAAGACCTGGCTTAGCAGTTCGGGCTGGACTGTGCCCATAAGGAACAGAGTCAAGACTGATATGCATATGGCTGGGTCTGAATTGACGTGGCAAAGTGAGCTAAAGAACGATGATGGGTTCAACCCAGATTTGTGATAGGGGGAGAGTGTCTGAAAAGTTTCAGCTCTAAGTCCATCATCTCCTTGTGTTTGCTTTGTTTGCCCTAAGTTGGCAGGGTATGCCCAGACGTGGGTCCCTAGCTCACTTTGCCACTGGATTCAAGCTAGCTTTGCTGATATGGGGTGTTACCCCGAAACTGGTCCCAGGATGCTTCTTTCAGGTCCAGGGAAGACCCGGCTTTGCAGTTTGGGCTGGGCTGTTCCGATAAGGAACAGAGTCAAGACTGATTTCCACATGTCTGGGTATGAACTGGGTGGCAAAGTGAGCTAAAGAACTATGATGGGTTCAATCCAGATCTGTGACTGGTGGTGAGTGTCTGAAAGGTTTCAGCTCTCTATCCACCATCTCCTTGTGTTTACCTGGGACATAACAGGGTAGGGGGATTAAAACTACCTTAAAGTCCCTAGTATATAATATAACCTGGCAGTTTAGAGGCTATCAGCCCTTTCTGCACTTGCATCTGTGCACTGCTTAGAACCTGAGGTCATTTTAAAAGCAGCCCTGTGTTGCAGAACTGCGTTGAAATGTAAATTGTGCCCAAACACGACTTTGGTGTTAGGGGCACTTACAAATTGATAACAACATTTTGGCATATTAGGTACCACCAGGGTCTCCCCTAGGTGTCCCATGGGTTGGGGTGGGCATGTATGTATAAGCAGGGTCTTAAAAGAGCAGTTTTATAGGTCCTGGTGTTGGAGAAATTGGACATCTTTTATTTTTTCCACTGTAGATCCCCAGCCACATCGGTTAACATTGCAATTGTTTATAAATCCATAACTACAGCAAGGAACAGCTGAACAGTATCATTCAAGGACTTAGGAGAATGGCATTGATAAATACAACAATATTCTGTTGTTAAATTTATCTCAAAAGGTAAAGAAATTAAGTTATAAGACGTTCTTGTCTGTAAGCCAAAATTCAGCCTTCCAGTGGTCTTCCCTGATTGGCCAGAGATAAGTGGATTAACCATGCTGCTTTGATGACGTGATAAGTGGCACCATGGTAGAAAGGCTATCCCTTGTAAGTGGGCCCTGCTCTACAAGAATGCCAGAGCAGGGTGTCATAAAGCATTAGAAAGAAAGAGCCAGGTCCATCTACCCCCTTTTCCTCTGAATCCAGCCAGATGGTAGGCTTAAGGATGGAATTTGCAGTGTGAGAGGGACAAGAGCTATGGAAATGAGACATCGTGGAGATGGATTTAGGTAGCTATTGCTTCTCTGCTGAGACTTCAGTTATATTGAATTTTGGAAAAATAGTGCTTTCTGGGAAACCATTGTGCCATACTTAGGAGGAAATGGTCATGCTCTACGGTGTTGCCCTGCACCTCTATGGACAGGAGTGCCCTCCTGGTTGACCCAAGGCAAAACACTCAATAAGTATCTGAGAGGGGCAGAGCCTCTCGGATCTGCTGCTTGAATCAAGAGCAGAGGAAGGGTCCATCTGGAAGTTTGATTTGCACCAACCAGGCCCTGCACTGTGACTGACTTTGCCTGCTGCACAATCTAGAACTACAGCCCTGTGGACCTATCTTACTTCAAGAGACAATAAAAGTGGACATGGAGCATCACCACAAAGAATGCCCAGCCTGGAGTGTGTTTAGTGGATTTGTAAGGGTGTTGTCCAAGAAGATTGCGGAAACTGAAGTCCCACATTTTCAAGGACCATATTTGAGATTCCAGACCCCTGGATTGTGTTTTGGACACTTTGGGACCCCAAATTGAACATCATGAAGAAGTTCCAGAAGATTAGATCAGTTTTAGAAAAAAGCTCCACAATTGCACCGATTCGACATAGGCAACCGAGCCAGAGACCCTCAACCACGAGCCGGCCTGCCCCCCAGGTTTGTCCCACTGTAAAGCTCCAGAGGTCCGACTTCCAGAGTTTGACAGGGAGCTAGTTGAAAGCTAAGACAGTAAACCCTCACAGAACCCGGCCTGGTGAAGAGCATCGAGTGACCCTAGGAGAAAAAGCTACATAAAAGTTTATAAGTCCGAAGGTAAAATATTTGACCAACTCCAACCGTGAGAGTCAAGCCTCACAACTCCAATCACGAGCCGGCCTGGATCCCTGGTTCATCCTGCTGAAAAGCTCAGGAGGTCCTACTTCCACAGTTTGACCAGAACTCGTTGAAAGGCATGCTGGCGAACCACCACCGAATCCAGGCTGGAGGAGCACAATGAGGGACCCCGGCAGAAAAAGCTCCAGGAAAGTTTGTAAGTCGGATGGTAAGAACATTGACCAAGGCCTACTGGGAGCGGTAGTCGTACAGCGGTCAGCTTGAAATTTTGACTTTGTCCCGGTCTATCACAACCAGATGTCCCAATAGGCGCTATAGGTTTCTTTGTACTATATAGTGCTAAATCTTTGAACATTCATATCACATTTTGATGTCCCTTTAAAGATACAAATATTTCCTATTTTCAAAAATTGGTGTTGGAATTTTATTGTGTGTTGTTTCTTAATTATTTACTGAATTGGTGTTTTTAAATGCTCTAAATACCTGTGAAGTTAAGCCTGCTTGATCACAGCCAAGCTACCAGGGGTTGAACATGGGAATACTTTTCTGAGCCATATTCTGAGCCTCAGACTGTGTTAGTGGCCTTATGGACTTATTATCCTACATTGGATTCCAACACCCCTCCCCCCCAGTGTCTAATTTTCATAAACGTGCAAGTTTGCTAGGATTCCCTAGATTCCACTGATCTAAGGCCCAAGATGCACAGCTACCCACATCTCAATAACAGGGTAATTTGATGTATATATGTTTCTTTTTTGGCCCTTTGCCGTTACGTCCACTAGGACTCCCAATACAAATGAGGTACCATTTTTTTATGGGGAGACTTTAGGAAATGGTAGATGCTAGGAAATTTGTGGTTCCCCACAGAGTTCGGAACTTCCTATCGCAGAAATAAGAGGAAATGGGGTTTTTTTTGGTCAAAGAGTGCAAAGGCTTCTGGGTAACGACTGCTGGTTAGAGCAATGTAGGTCACCACACCCTGATTTTCCCTGAGTGTCTTGTTTACAGAAATTTGCAGGTTTGCGATATTACCATAAGCGCTGGCTGAGCGCGGGTTCAAAATCCAGTTACCTACACTGCAAAAATTTTCAGTGGGAAAATGTGATGTGTCCATATTGTGTTTGTTGGAACTGGCCCTTCTTGGAGGGTCATCCTCAAACTTTTTGCTTCTTCCTCCCTTATTTTTCCTGAACCATGGCTGTTGGCAATAGGACTCTGCGCACTTTACCACTGCTGATCAGTGCTAAAGTGCATATGCTCTCTGTGTAAATTGTATTGTAATTGGTCATCCATGATTGGCATATTTGTATCACCATGAAGTCCCTAGTAAAGTGCACTGGGCGTGCCAGGGCTGGTGATGACACATGCTACTACTAGTGGGCCTGCAGCACTGGTTGTGCCACCCACATGAGTAGCCCTAAAATGGTGTCTCAGGCCTGCCACCGCAGTGCCTGCATGCAGTCTGTGAACTGACATGTCCTCCTGGTCAGTGTCCCCACTGACCAGGCCTAACCCTTCCCTTTGTGTGCACATTAGTCACTCCTATGGAAGGCCCAAGGTACCCCCCTGGGCAGGGTGCAGTGTATGTGAATGGTAGAGCATGTACTAGTGCAGGTGACATGCTCTGGTAGTGAATGGCAGCCATTTTCGCTTTTTACTATTGTAAGGCTATCTTGCTCCATAGATTAACATGGGGGATGCTGGCTACCAGCATTTCTTCTCATAGGAACAAGATAGGACATAAGAGTCTAGTATCCCTGAACTCAGAATTTAATAACACATCTTTTAGGAAAAGTTGTTTTTAAATCCTGTGTTTGAGAACAGCACTTTTAGAAAGTTGCTGTTCTCTTGTCTGACCCTTCTGTGTGCCTTGGCCTGTTTGTGTATTGACTGTCTGGTGTGAGAGTGACAGGGGCTGGGGATTCCCCAGGAGGCTGGCTGAGTCAGCCCTAGGCTGAATGAGTGCATTTGCAACTTGAGTGGTGGGAGGAGTTAACGCCTGGGCCTGAATAGGGCTGTGCCTGCCTTCCACAATGCTGGCTCCACCTCCTGCTGGGTGGCCGACGACCCTGCCCCTCACTCTGAAAGGAAAGGAGAAGCCAGGAAAACAAAGTACTCAAGAAACACCCAGAACTGGTTCAGACCGGGCTCAGGGCCCACTTGCACAAAGAGAACAAATACTTTTAGGGGTATAAGTACAGGACCCCTGACAACAGAAAATTAGATCATCCTGGAATCAAGAAGGAACCTCTGCCAAGGAGAAAGCTGAATCTGAAGAAGAAGGAAGACTGTCCTGATGTTGCTCTGCTGGACTGACCTGTTGCTTTGCTGCCAAGGAGAGTGGAAGGACTTTGCTGTTGTGCTGTGTCCCCTGTCTTGAAGGAATCTCCAAGGGCCTGAGTGGAGCTGGCTCCCTGTTCTGAAGTCCCAGGAACCAAAGGACTTCACCCCCAGCTTCCCTGAATTCTGCTGAGAGAGTTCTGTCCTTCCTAGAGTGCTTGATCTAGTTGTGGGGCCTCTGGAAGTTGTACCTGTGCTGGGAAGCTTGAAAATAAGCTTGAGAGACTTTTTGCAATTGAAAAGTATTGCATAGCTCGCTTGTGGAGCGCATCCCTGACAGTGCGAGAAGATTCCCGCCGCTACGAAGGTTGAGATCGTCGCAGCGTCTGTTGCCGCTGCAAGAGCCGTTGCATCCTTCGTCTGCGGGACGCACCAGACCGGTGCGGGAAAGTCGAACATCGCTGCGAGTCTCGTAGCAGAGCCTGTCATCGCTGGGTGAGATCGCCGCACCGCTTGCTTGCGGACCGCATCACGTCGCTGCGAGCATCATCGAAGAGCCATCGCATCGAGGAGCTGCGAGAGAGAGAGGATCACCGCTGGATCGCGCATCGTCGCCCCGGATATCGGCGCAGCCCCTACGAGATCGTCGCATCGTGCCTTTGCGAGAACAAAATTCCTACAGAACCTACGCACCGGAATCCATACAAAGTGGCCTTCCTCCCCGGATTCGTCGCAAACGCCCGCTGCTGCAGCGGGGCTGTCGCAAACGCCTCCCCAGGGTATCAGGAGCAACGCATCGCTTGTTTTCCACTGCACCAGCTTCTGCTTTTGGAACTTTGTCGCAACTAAAAGGTACTGTGAGTAAACGTGACGCAACTGTGAACTTTTCACGCATCTGTTGTTTATTTTACCGCAACCTGAAGAATCTTATCGCAAACCTTAAGAACTCTTTTGAAACCATATTCTTGAACTGTGTATGTTGGATTTTTGTTGTTTTGGTCTTGTGTAGTTTAGATTAAATACCTTAATTTTTCTAAACTGTTGTGGAGTCAGTTTGTGGTGTTTTCACTGTGTTACTGTGAGTGTTGGTACAAATTCTTTACGCATTGCCTCTGGTTAGCCTAGACTGCTCGTGCCAAGCTACCTTGAGGGTGAGCAGGGGTTATCTCAGAGGGTTTCCTCCTTACCCTGACTAGAAGCAAGGGTCCCTATTTGGACTTTGGTACCAACCCCTGCCAACTAGAGACCCCCAGTTCTAACAGTGTTTATTTCCTTTCCCTGGAGAGGCCAACAGGTTTACCCACACATGTGAGGTACTAATTTTAGTGGGAGCCTTGGGGTAAGCTAGGTGGTAGGATTTGTGGCTCCCCAGAGATTTCAGAACTTTCCATCACAGAAATTTGAGGAAAACGTGTTTGTTTAGTAAACATTTGAGATTACCCAGTTAGATCAACAAAGGTCACCCCTTCCCGGGGTGTCTAGTTTTTAAAAATGCGCAGGTTTGCTACGTTTCGCTGGGAGTCAGCTGAGCTAGGACCCAAAATCTACAGCTACCCGCTTTTGTAAAAAAAAAAAGGGACAGCTTTCAGTGATAAAATGTGATGTGTCCATGTCATATTTTGGCCCCTTTCCTTTCGGGCCACTAGGCCTACCCAAACGAGTGAAGTACAATTTTTGTCAGGAGATTTGGCAAAATGCTAGGTGGTAGAAAATTTGAGACTCCCCAACAGATTCCAGAACTTTCCATCACAGAAATGTGAAGAAATTAGGCAAGGTTTGAGGTTTGCAAGGTATTTTAGGTAGGAGAACCTGATCGAGCCACTCAAATCACCCCAGCCTAGATTGTCTAGTTTTTGAAAATGTTCGGGTGCACTAGGTTTATTCAGTGAACTGGCTGAGCTAGCATGCTAAATTTTACAGCTACTGCATTGTAAAAATAAAGTCACTTTTTCCGTAGAAAACTGTGATGTAGCCATGATGTATTTTGATGCCTTGCTAGTCACAGGCACTAGGGCTACTCACACAAGTAAGGAACCATTTTTATTGAGAGGTTTAAGAGTATACTACATGGGGGGGAAATTGTTACTCCCAGTTTCTAGAGCTTTCCATCATAAAAATGTGGGGGACATTTATTTTTTAGACAAAGTTTGAGGTTTGCAAGGAGTTCTGATTAAGAAAACCAGATGAAAACTATGCAAGTTATTCCAACCTGAATTTCACTAGGTGTCTAAAATAAAAATAAATTGTAAAAAATAAATCAGGTTTGCTAGATTTCCCTAGGTGCCACCGGGTTTAGGGCCCAAAATACACAGCTACCACACTCTGCAAATAAATGGTCAATTTTATGTGTGAAAATGTGATGTGTCCATGTTGCATAGTTGCCCCTTTCCGGTCACTACCACTAGGCATACTCACACAAGTGAGGAATCATTTTTATTGGGAGACTTGGGGGGAATTCTAGGAAGACTGTCACTCCCACATATTCGAGAACTTTCTGTTACAGAAATGTGAGGAAAATTTAATTTGTTTGTCAACATTTCAGTTCGCATTGGCATCTGAGTAAGAAAAACAGCTAAAAGCAATGCAAGTATTCCCAACCTGGATTCCACTGGGTTTGCAGTTTTTGAAAAAAGTGGGCTCTGGAAGAGCTAGTCACTAAAATCTCCACCTACAAACATTGTAAAAAGGGTCAGTTTTTACTGGAAAAATGTTATGTGCCTATGTTGCATTTTAGGCCCTTTCCTGTGCGTCCACTAGATCTACCCACAAAATGTGAAGTACTATTTTAATTGGGAGACTTGGGGGTATGCTAGGAGGTAGGACATTTGTGTCTCGCTAAAGATTCCAGATCTTTCCATCACAGAGATTTGAGGAAAATTTGCTTTTCCATTAAAGTTTGAGGTTTGCAAGGTCTTGAGGGTAAGAAAAGCAGGTGAGAGACACACAAGTCACCACACCATGGATTTTCTTGGGTGTCTAGTTTTCAAAACTGTGGAGATTTGCTAGATTACCCTATATGTCGGCTGAGCTAGGGAACCAAATCCCCAGCTACCCACCTTGCAAAAAGAGGATCAATTTTCAGGAAAAAATTTGATTTGTCCATGTTGTTTTCTGTCGCGGCCAAAGTATCTACCCACACATGTGAGGTACTATTTTTATTGGGAGACTGGGGGTATGCCTGGTGGTAAGAAATGTGTGGCTCCCCACAAATTCCAGAACTCTCCATCACACAAATGTTAACAAAATGTGTTTTTACTCAATTTGAGGTTTGCAAGGTGGTCTTGGGCAAGAAAACCTGGTGAAAGCCATGCAAGTCACCCCATCATGGTTTACCCTGGGTGTCTAGTTTTCCAAAATGTGAAAGTTTGTTAGGTTTCTCTAGGGATTAGCTGACCTTGGGCTCAAAATCCACAGCTACACACTTTACAAAGAAAGTATTCATTTTCAGTTAAAAAATGTAATGTGTTTGGGGGGGCGTAGCTAGCCGAGCAACGGAATGGCAGCGCCTTGAGCGAGCTCCTTCGGGAGACCAACGTATTCAACCACATCCTACACTTGTGACACGGTGCTGACCCACCAAAAACACTGGCACTGACTACAAAATGCATCCCCAGCCTCTGCTGAAAATCTGAGAGAGATAGAACTGGAGGTAGCTACGGAAACAAGACCTTTGCCGCTGAGACCTGAGGAACAGTAGGCCCGACTGCGCACCGGCCCACAGCGCAGCTCCAGCCGCGACGCACAGCACGTATGCCGGATCGCGCCCGGCCGGCCTGCCGGAGAAGGGGGAAGGTAGGACTCCGAGCTGCCGACGTGACGCGCGGCAGCACCGGACGGCCCGCGCTGATGGAGCCTACCTGGTGCGCACGCGAGGATGGTGCACTGCCCCCACCCCATAGGTGACTAGCTGACCGGAGGTAGCGGACTGGCTGACGCGACTGGCCCCACTCGGGCGGTAAATGCCTGGAAGCTGGGGACACCGAGAAGTGTAAAATAAAAACGGAAGTGAGTCCAGAATTACAGTAATTCTATATTTAGCCCACAATAAGTCCCTGATATAAGGCCCTGGACTATTGTGACCTGGTGCAATTGGACAGCAGGCGTCGAATAAAGAGAGCAATACCCCCTGGACCCCACAAACAGGGGCGTAGTTGACAGTGAAAGCCCTAGGCCACTGACACGAAGAGGGGATCAGCTGGACCTGCTGCCAATATAAAGGTGGAAGAGAAGATAGGGTAAATGTAAATGTAAATGTATACTTGTAAAGCGCACTGTTACTCCATCTCGGAGTGTCCTGGCGCTGTATACCGCTGGGGAACCCGTCCTGGCTTTCCCTGTGAGATGGTCCCTCCTGGGCACCCCCAAGGTGAAGCCAGGCATCCCCGGCGCTGATAGGGCCGTTGTGGAGATTAAGCAAGCTATTGCCCAGAGTTGCAGAGTGGGACCCATGGTTAGCTTAGGCACCTAGGCGAGAATTATCAAGTCCGCGGACATTGACCCAAGACCCTGCCACGACGGGAATTGAACCCTGGTCCCGGGCCGACCTCTGCTTCAGGATCTGCTGCTTCTAACCAGTGAGCCACACTTCTCCACTGGACGCTGACTATTGCGTAGCAGCGGAACCCTCTCCCTCTACTCAAGAGACTGAGACGGAGGTTACCGATAATCAACAAGCCAAACTAATCTTTAGGTGAGTGCGATACACAAGTTGAGGCGCCACCAATCCAGGCATAAGGCGTAATATCGCCGCCAACACCTCTGCAGCGCTGACTGCTGACGATACGCTAAATTCCAGATCAAGGGAAACGACCTATCTATAATGACTGTTGGCTCCTGAGGCCTATTGCGAAGTGCTGGGGGTTCGGAGGCCTAGCAGATCGTGCTGACGCCTCGCGAAGTGCCTTACCTAACCAAACACACACACAAATCTTTTGGCCACGCAGTTTAACCTCCTGCCTGCAACGGGAAAAATCTGGTTAACCTTGGCGGAGAAATATGGAAACCAGACAAGAACCAACCGAAGCTCAATTTTGACCACTCAAAGAAGCAGGTGGAACAGACCGGAGAGGAGCATCATGCTAGCCCACCAACGACATCCACGACGAGTGGGATTGCGGCAGACAACATTCAGTCTATGTTCCAAACCATACAGATTGCGTTGACAAACATTGACGGCAAAATCGACACCCTCATACACAGAGTGGACCCTATGTCTGAGAGATTGGACAGACACACTGAAAGAATATGTATGGCTGAACGCAGGATTTCAGATGTAGAAGACACCAACAATCAGGTTACGGCTAGGCAATCAGGGATAGATAAACAACTGCACTTTCTGCGAAAGCCAAGGACTTAGAAGCCAGATCCCGAAGAAGTAACATCCGCTTGATGGGCATTGCGGAGACCACAAATACAGGCCCTATGGAAAAATATGTGGAGCAGCTTCTAATCACACTATTGGGCAGAGACACCTTCTCAGACGTTTTCCTGGTTGAAAGAGCGCACCGGTCCCTTGCTCCCAAACCTCCAATGGGTACCAGACCGAGACCCATCATAGCTAAAATACTGAACTATAGGGACAGAGATGCGGCACTGCGTAAGGCGAGAGAACTGGGCACATTGCGATATGAAGGTATAGAGATTGCGATCTATCTGGATTTTACCCAAACAGTGCAAGAAGCGCGGAAGAAATATGGTCAAGCGAAACAGAAACTTCGCGACCTACAGATCCCCTACGCTATGTTATACCCGGCCAGACTCAAGATCACAGACGACGGAGCCACGAAAATCTTTGATGAACCGAAAGACGCCATGAAGTTTGCAACAGTGTAAGCCGAAAGGAGAACGCAGGAGATCACCATGGGATCGACATGCAGAGCAAGAGGCATTATCGGATGTGGAATGACGTACCTCTCCAATGTTAGGCACCTTGTAATAGTAATGTGTGATCGTCTCTCTCAAGCTCGCCTTATCATCCTGAGTCCTGCATAAATGCTCCGAAGACGAACTGCCTGCTGATCAACCACAGACTCCACCGCAGATGTGACTTGATGGCCGAGTTGAATATGAGCCACACAGATAAGTGTATAATGAAGGGACTGTCTTTATATAAAGGAACTGGGTTAAGTTGGAAAGTTGTAATGGGCATGATTAGTTTTCATAAGCTTTATTGAAAAATGATATGCTATTAAGTGGATAATACGGCGTCAGCGCCTGTTGCGGTGTATAACCATGCTTCTCACGGCCTCCCCCTGTGCTCTAGTCAGAGAAGGGACGGAGCTTGGCAGCTCCCGCCCACTTGTGTACTCCACACTTAGTTATCTCCTAGAGTTTTGTTGAATTCCGAAACGGGGGAGGGAGTGGGGATATGGAGGGATTGTTGGGAACTGTCTCCGTTGTTACAGAACTGATGGAGTGGGTGGGGGAGGGTAAGGGGGAACATTGAGAAAACCACCAGGCAGCTGCAGATGGGTACATGGTACATGTTTATGTTCGTCATTTTCGAACCTCATGTTCTCTGAGGAGTTCACCGGGTTTTGTTGTATTGATAAATGGCGTCAGAAGTAAGGACAGTTAGAACGTTGACTCTACTATCCTGGAATGTCCGGGGGCTGCAAAACCCACAAAAAGTATGCAAAGTAATTGCCTATCTCGACAGACACAAAATTGATGTGGCATGTCTCCAAGAAACACACCTCACGCCGCAGAGAGAGACCAAAATAGGATACAGGTGGGCACAATACAAGTTAGCATCCTCTTACTCAAATTATGCGTGTGGAGTGTTGATACTAATTAAGCGCACTACTCTGTTTACACTTACACATGCAAGCACCGATGGCCAGGGCAGGTATGCCATTCTAAGGGGCTCGTTTGCGGGCACGGATCTCACGATTATTTCGGTATATGGTCCCAACGTAGATGACCCGCTTTTCTTTGATGACATATGGTCTACACTCAGGAACATCCAGCCCACAGCCCTCGTGTGGGGTGGGGACTTTAACACATGCTTGGACCCCACACTAGATAGATCACCAGGTACAGATAGATATGGTCGAAGGGCTGCTACCTCCTTGTTACAGGGAATTGGAGACTGGTCCTTAGTGGACGTGTGGCGAGAGAGACACCCTGGGCTACGGGAGGGGACTTGTACCTCAACAACACATAATACAATGTCACGATTAGACTACTGGCTGACCACACGAGAGATTAGTACCTGGGTCACGAGAGTGGAACACTTGCAGAAAATGCTGTCAGACCACTCCCCTGTTCGACTAGAGCTGGCTGTCCCCACCCATACCCCCAAGCAGTTTACATGGCGACTCCAACCCTCTGCATTAAAAGACCAAGGCCTAGATGAAGGTAATTTTATTTTACCACTTCTTAAATACCGAATTTTACCGATTCGGTATTTAAGAAGTGGTAAAATAGAGGGGGGGGATATAGGTATTACAGATTCGGTAAATACCGAATCGTTGAGATTCGGTATTTACCGATTCTGTAAATACCGATTCGGTAATGCCCATTGATTCCTATGGGCATTGAAGCCCATAGGAATCAAAGGGCATTACCGAATCGGTATTTACAGAATCGGTAAATACCGATTCCAGCAAGGGTGCAGGAGTGTCACTTTGACACCCTCTAGCACCCCAAATACAGGCATGTGTGCCATGTGGCACACGGACATGCCCTAAGGGCATGTCTGTCTGTCACATGGCATAGGTGTGCATGCACACATGTGCAAGCACACCTGGATTCGGTATTTTACCACCCAATTGGATTGGGTGGTAAAATACCAAATCTGAAAGGCCTTTGGGACTCAGAAGAGTCCCACCTACATCTAGAAGTAACCAAATCGGTAAAAATACCGAATCGGTATTTTACCGATTCGGTAAATTTACCGAAATCGGTAAAATTGGCCCCCTACATCCCAAAAACCCATTTACCGGTCGTTAACGGCCGAAATCGGCCTTTACCGGCCGGTAAATGGCCACCTACATCTGCCCCATAGTCTTTCGCAGTGAACTGAGACAGGCAATACTGGAATTCTTCCAAAATAATGTTGGCTCAGTTGAAAGCACTAGATCCCTGTGGGAGGCTTTTAAAGTTACTATATGGGTCCACTGTATTAGCACACATGCAGGGATACTTAGGGACATCCAACAACAGCGGGACGTGATAGAACGAGACGTTAAGACCCTAGAAGCAGAATACACTGATACTTTGAATACATATCTCCTAGCAGACATACGGAGTAAAGTGGACACATATCATGAGTTTGCTGATTCGTAAACAAAATATCTTTCAAAACGTCACACGGCCAGAGTATACGGTGAAGGGGGCAGACCGGGCAAGGCCCTGTCCAATAAGATAAAACCCCCACATGCTATGGCACATATAACGCAAATCGCGAATGCACAGGGTAAACTGGAATATGACACACCCTCTATCTGGATAATTTCCTGAAATACTACTCTACATTATACACTACACTACACAGACCGTAAATCCCCCGTTGGCTATACATGACTATTTGGATGATATCGGACTGGCATGGCTCTCCGATACACACATTAGCCATCATATCACGGAGGATGAATTCAGGGAGGCTATCAATTTGCTACCGAACAATAAGCCCTGGGACTAGACGGTTTGCCGGGCAAATTTTACAAAGAATTTAAGGACCTGTTGATACCGCACCTGGCTCAGATGTATGAAGAAGTGTAAGAAGAAGGACTTCTTCCAGCGATGCTGTGAGAGGCGCTGCTAAAGCTCTCCCTAAACTGGGGAAGGATCTCCAGAAATGTGAGTCCTATCGCCCTTTGTCGCTCATAAATATAGACGCTAAGATCTTGGCAAAAATCATTGCGACGACGATACAACCATTACTGGGCTCACTGGTCCTGCCAGATCAGGCGGGCTTTATACCCACTAAATCCACGACACAGAACATACGTACTATCTTTGCTCTATATAATAGCCTTAACCCGGAACTACCTGCTGCAGCTGCACGATTGGACGCAGCAAAGGCGTTTGATTCCGTGTAGTGGGAATTTATGTTTACGATCCTGACACGAATGGGATTTCCACCCCCATTTATGAAATGGATAGCCCTATTATACAATGACCCCAGAGCCAGAGTGCGTATCAACGGTATTACATCACAACCTATTGAAATAAGTCGAGGTACACGACAAGGATGCCCTTTGTCCCCTATCCTCTTCGCGCTCACTCTAGAGCCCTTAGCGTGCAAGATTAGACAACGACACTCAGAGGCGGGACTACAATTCAGTCTTCGCCGCGTGGGTATCTCCCTCTACGCGGGCGACATGGTACTGCACACTAGATATCCGGATGTGAACTTGAATCCGCTGATCCGAGAATACATTACATTTGAGAAATACTCTGGACTTAGTATTAACTGGGACAAGTCAGTGGTGATACCCTTGACTGCCGAGAGCCCGCAGCCCCGCAGCCCAGCTTAGATTTTCCTCTACAATGGATGGCTGACCCGGTGAAATACCTGGGGGTCTGGATACATCGGGACCCTGAGGTAGTGATCAGGGAAAATTATGGTGTGGCCATGACCAAACTAGACGAACAAATCGAAAAATGGATCAAGCTGCCCTTATAACTAGCAGACAGGATTACCCTTCAAAAAATGGTCATATTGCCCCGTTTTTTATATCTCTTTTGGAATATCCCGATACGGCTCACACAGACCTTCTTTACTAGACCCCGTAGAGCGTTACAATGTCTCACATGGGCTGGGAAGCAGCCAAGAGTAAGTTGGAAGACACTCACGAAACCATATCACCAGGGCGGATTTGCAGCCCCCGACTTACAGCTGTATTTCTACTGCGCACAGGCCCAACATGCACACTATTGGACACAACCGCATTCTCATATGCCACACATAGCAGTGGAAACAGACAGTGTCCACCCAAAACCCGTACTACACTACATATCAGACCCCATCAGCTGCTATCCTAACGATTCTATACATCCGGTAAAGTGCACATCCAGGGCCTGGCATACTCTGGTGTCGAGAGCGCGGAAGCTCCCCCCTACACTCCGGCGCTCCCGCTGGCGCACCACCCCAAAATATCGGTGACGCAGGAAACAAAGATGAGATCGGTACTAGAGACTATAGGATTTACGACACTAGGTACACTATTCCCGAACAACGCTTTCATACTGTTTAACAACCCTTCCCTATGCGCACACCAAACGCCACTAAAAATGTTCGCTTATTTAAGATTACGCGCAGTGCTTAAAGATCTATATGAATCATTCCCGGCCGCGCCTGAGGTGTTGTGATCCCTGCAGACACTACTGACAACTCCCTCACGGCAGAACCTGGTTAGGCGTCTATATATAGCTTCCCAGAACGAGCAGAACCTGGGACCTGACCAATCCCTGCAGAGACGGGAAGAGCTTCTAGGAGAGGCCATATCGGAAGACTGATGTTTGCAAGGGCATCTGGTTAAGAAAAGCGGTTCAGAGACAAACAAGTCGCCACATCCTGGATTTCTCCAGGTATCTGGTATTACAAAATGTGCAGGTCTGCAACGTTATCATAGATGTTGGTTGATCAAGGGACTAAAATCTACAGCTAGTAGAATTGCAAAAAGAGGGTCAGATTTAATGTAAAATGTGATGTGCAGGGGTGGGGAATTCCTATCTCCCGACGCCCGAGACATCTAGATTTCTGACAAGGGCAAGAGGTTTTAATTTCTAACTTGTCCAAAGGACAAGTAGACAGTCTTTTGCTTTCTCCCCGAGGCTCTTGTGTGGCTTTCAGGCCCTCCCCTGGTCCTTTCATTTTCTTCGAGATGCAGCTCCAGAACACAGACATCACTGGAATGTAAGAGGCTGCCTTAAGGGCCTCATGGCTCCTGCTCTAACTTTAACCTTGTGACCCCCTGCCTTTTATTCTGTGCTTCACCCTTGGGCCTCAAATCAGCCCCAAGATCCCTCCTCACCCTCGCCTCTGGGGTCCTAAGATAAAGCGCATGCTTTCCCTTCTCGTGCAGCCCCTGCACAACCCTCCTTTACACTTTGCTTTGCCTGTACGTTTCACTCAGTGCCTGTACTTGCAAACCCCACCCCACCCCCCTCTGCTGCCCCCTCTGACTACCCTGACCTGCTCCCCTTGGCCTCTCATATTTTACCGCATCCAGGGCTTACATTAAAGTTAATAAATTTGCCCATGTGGAATTGATGCAATCCTCAGGCGCACCTTCATTTCTCTCCTTGCACTGGGCCTCTCGTCTCACTTTGTGCGTGCACCAGGGGCATCTTAACACGCCGCTGTAGCATCTACAGCAGCTGTGGAGTTCTTAATGGGCCTCTTCTTTCTGCAGGTCCAAACAAAGGTTCATAATTAACCTGAAATGGTGGATGGATATATACATGGATGAATGAGTGAAAGGATGTATGTAAGAATGGATGGATGGATGAGTGCAAGGGTGAATGAATTGATGGATGGGGTGAAAGTGGATGGATGAGTGAAAGGATGGATGCAAGGATGTATGAGTAAACAAATTGATGGATGAGTGAAATAGTGAGTGAAAAGATGGGGTGAAAGTGGATGGATGAGTGAAAGGATGGATGGTTGAATAAAAGGTTGGATTGATGCATGAGAGAAAGAGTGGATGAATGGCTGATGGATGGGTGGATGGCTGATGGAGTGGATGGTTGGGTAGATGGATGGATAGATAGATGGGTGGATGGATAGATAGATGGGTGGAAGGATGGATAGATTGATGGGTGCAAAGATGGATAGATTGATGGATGGAAGAATGGATAGACTGATGGGTGGATAGTTGACTGAAACGGTGGATGGAGGGAGGAGTGAAAGGGAGGATGGATATGAGTGAAAATGAGGATGAATATGAGTGAAAAGGAGGATGAATGGAGTGAAAGACGGAAGAGCAAAAGGATGGATGGAGGGATGAGTGAAAGGGTTGATGGAAAGGCGTGGAAAGGAGGATGGAAGGGTGAAAGATGGAAGAGCAAAAGGATGGCTGGATGGAGGGATGAGTGAAAGGGTGGATGGATGGGTGAAAGTGGATGGATATGTTTGGGGTTGGATGGGTAGATTTGGATATGGATGTGCGGATGGATGAATTGACAAACAGAATGGCGAAAGGCTGATGAAAGAATGCATGGAAGCCAATGTAAAGGTGAAATGCTAGATATCAGTGGGTGAATGAAAGGATGAATGGGTAGATCTGCAGAACAGAGGCAAAATAAGGAAATCACTAGTATTCAAATCCTTCTATACTATGAGGCTGACCTAACCAGAGAAGCTATTATCCGAGCTCTTATATCATGAGCGCTGCCAATTTTTGATGGTGCGCTACATGATGGCGCTACATGATGGCACCAAAGGGACAAGTGGATTTTGTACAGGACAAGTAGATTTAGGAAGCTACCTGTCCTATGGACAAGTAGATATTTTAATAAATTCCACACCCCTGGATGTGCCATGTTGTGTTCCCCTCCCTTTTCTGTCACAACCACTTGGAAAAATGCTAGGTGGTAGGAGATTTGTGAGTCCTCACAGATTCTAGAATTTTGCATCACAGAAATGTGAGGAACATGTGTTTGTATTCAAACTTTGGTGTTTGCAAGGGCTTCTATGTATGAAAAGCTAGTGAGAGCCACACAAGTCACCACACGTTGAATTTCCCCAGTTGTCTAGTTTTCAAAACTGTGCCCCAGGGGTGGGGACCAGATACTTAAAAGGAGGGTCCTTATGAGTAATTGAATGGTATTCCCAACTGTAAAGCCTATGTAGAGCCCGCAGGACTCCCGAAGTCCTATATATGTTTTCAGATTGTATCAGAATAAAAAGGATTGTAGCGTAAACAAGGTGAATGAGCATATATCTTTATACAATTCTGCCTTTTTACGTGTGGGGCCTCATGTGCCGCTTCCTCTAGAGTTAGGAAGTCCGCACAGATTGTACCAATAGTGTTAGATTGAGTACAGAGTGGAAGAATATTGAGGGAAAGTTATCTGGTAATGGGTTACAATTGCTCTGCACTGAGAGCAGCACACTGCTGAAATCAAAGTATCCTGTGGAAAGGAACAATGTTGCACTGGCAGTCTCAAGTGAGGGACGGTCAACATAGATTATATAATAACATGTTGTGTTACGAAGCACGACTCAATCTCTCTGACCTCTTATTAAAGTGTGAAGTTGTTGCTTCTCCTGGCAAAGAACGACTGTCACCTCCAGGGCATAGAGACAGGCTCAATTTTATCCCATGGAGTGAGTCTGATCTGTGAGGGCTGAATGCCATGCTATAAACGTACATGGGAGCAGTTCACTGTGCAAACTCTTGGGATTCCTTAAAACCCCGGACTGCAAATAGGTGACATGACCAGGAGTACAACAGCAGGCCCATCAGAAATAGCAATCATCAGAGCTAGCCATGGAAGTGTATACCTCTCCATTTATAAGAGTAACGTTTGAGACTTAAAATGTAAATATGTAGCTGGAGAATGTATTCTGCTGTTAACTCTTATTGAAGTAGTGAGCTGGTCACCATGAGCTAAGCTCAAAATAATAGATTGTTTACATTTCAACATAGCTTCTATCTTTATCACCTACCTCACCAACCTCGTCTCGCAAGCGAGTCTTCCCACCATTCTGAGATTAAAGGTACCAATTACGTGGCAGATCCAAGGCTGTTACTGCCATGCATTGTAGTTGAAGGATCAAACCACCATTCTAATCCAAAGTACATGACCTTCTTGATGGGTTGCAGAGTGCAAGTCTGTGCCCCAGAAAGTCGACAGGAGATTCAAATAATGACTGCTGGCCTCGCTGTGCAAACTAAATCGAGGATGGCTGCTGCCTTCATTGTCCATACTAAGTCCCGATGAGGAAGACCCCGCTTAGGATGGTCACCTACAGCATCACACTGTTAATAAACCTGGCTTTTCAAAAACAACCTGTCAGGTGGCTTTATACAGATGGCTTGTAACAGAGATGTGCTGTTGGCAGCTTCAGCCCATTAGCACACAATTATGTGCTACCTGGAATTCACATTACTTAATTTGCTAATCATTTCTAAATCCATTATACTTGGGGGGTTGAGTTAAAGTGATTGAAAGCAGGCACCCGTGTTACGTGGGCAGCCGTGCTGCTTAAAGAAGCATTTGCAATGCAATAGGTCTCGCATAGGAAAGTTTGAGCTATTGGTATTGTAAATGACAAATTTTGTATTTATGTGTTTTTGAAAATAGCGAAATTAATAGCTTTGTCATTTACAAAGCCAATAGTTGTAACTTTCGCAAATGTGACACCTATAGCATTTGTAATGCAATTTGTGTTGTATTTACGTGACTTAGATGTATTGATATTACAAATAACAATGGCTTTACATTTTTTTAAATAATTAATATTTAAATAAAAGCTATTGTCATTTATAATGGCAATAGCTTAAACTTTTGTAAATAACTTTTGTGAAGATTATGTTCAGTGTATTTTATTGTAACGAAAATCCAAGAATAGAGCTTAAAAATAACCGCTTTTGCGGATGATATAGCGGTATTTACCACTGATCTAATAAAAGCAAACCCTGAGATAATTAAAGAAGCTACTAATTTTGGAGAAGTGTCAGGTTATAAACTGAACGTTAATAAAACCCAAGTTATTGCCAATTACAAACCGACAGAACCAATTGTGGGCCTGTGCCCAAATGCAACTTATTTAGGAATTAAAATGTCTGCTGATGTGGATGAGGTAATAACATTGAACTATGACCCAATGTTGAAAGATATTACTACTATCTTAAGAAACTGGCACAAGATACCACTCAGCTTGGTGTGGCGTATTAATCTAATAAAAATGAACATAGTGCCTAAATTTTTATATTTGTTCAGATCTATTCCTTTGCTACTCGATAACCTTTTCTTTAAGAAACAGGATGGTATCTGTAGTAGTTTTATATGGGGCTATAAAAAAGCCCGTAGATCAATTGAAATCTTGAAGTTACCTATCGAAAAGGGGGGATTAACTTTTCCTGACTTTAAGTTATATTTTTGGGCGACTTTCTTTAAGCGTATACGCAGTCTCCTAAAAAATGGAAGCTCGCTATTCTTCCACCAATTTATGTTGGGACCCAAGAGCAATCAATTTTTATTCCGAGCTCATGATCCAAATTACTTTAAAAGAGTAAAATTCAAGACCGCCAGACATATTAAGAAAATTTGGGATAAAATGATGACTATGGACAAGATCCCCTTTCTATAATGCTGAACTACAGCTATGGGGGAACCCTGGATTACCTGATATTTTCGTGGATGGAGCTGGGACCCAATGGGCTGGACATGGTATCAATACATTGGGAGATCTTTACGGATCAAATGGTTTCTTAAGCTTTGCTACTCTGAAACTTTTGTATAAAATAAATGATGGGATGTACTTCAAATATATTCAGATCCGGGATTTTCTAGTACGAAAAATGAAAATTAAAGAAATAGCCTTTTCAGAAACTTTAAAATGTTTGTATTCGGATAAAACAAAGTCACTCATTAGTCAAAGCTACAGTTACTTAACTGCAAGCAAGATAGATGACTGTGGGAAAATAGCAACCAAATGGTCGAATAGATTAGGCATAAATATCAGCCCCAAACAGATCTCAGCTTCACTTCGGCAAATTAATCAATTAGTCCAATCCTCCAATTTAAGGCTCCCGCTCTATAGAACTATCAGTCAGTTATATTACACTCCTCAAAGAATTACTAACTGGTCATCAGGAAACCAAACAAACGAGCAAACTAAATGTCCGAAATGTAATTTGGAAGCAGCTGGCATTGAACATATACTATTTACTTGCCCGGTGTTATCTTTATTTTAGAAGGGATTAACCGATGCCCTAATTAGTAAACAAATTGCAACTCCGCCACTCTCGGTGCATTTGGTTTAACTAGATATCCAAGATGTCCATTACCATTATAAAGATTTGATATCTATAATATATGCATGTGCAAGGTTAGTCATAGCTAGATTATGGATATCTAAAGAGCCCCCAAGTGTAACGGAGTGGTGGACTTTGATCAATGAAGTTTACACTATGGAAATGGCATTAGCAAAATTAAGAGGTCCCAAGTCCCTGAGAGAGAGGGAAAAAATTTGGGGATTGTTCATTTGATTTTCTGAAATTGATTTTAGAATTACGGATAATAGTTATTTGATGAGACCAGTTCGAATTTAGCATATGTTACATTATTCTTTGAAAGTATATATTGCTGTCCTCTTTCGTAAGCCTAAAAAGAAATTAGTGTCTTTATTTCCATTTTTTTATGATGTATTATGTAAATTTGATAACAATGAACTTCTTGCAATAATAATACAATATTTAAAAAAAAAAAAAATCCATGAACAGAAGTGAAATAGTAACATCTTTTTGTGGCATTTGTAATAAAGCTTGAAACATTGAGAGAACATATTTGAACCAGCTGTTGTTGAATGGTTGCACAGATTGATGCTGTGGTGGCGCTGAGTGGTGTTGTGGTGGCGCTGAGTGATGCTGTGGCGTTCAGTGATGCTGTGGTAGCGCATAGTGATGTTGTTGTGCCCCTAAGTGATGCTGTGGTGGTGCTGAGTGATGCTGTGGTGATGCGATAGAGTGAGTGCGATAGATAGATAGAGGGAGGGCGATAAATAGATAGAGGGAGGGCGATAGATAGATAGAGGGAGGGCGATAGATAAATAGAGGGAGGGCGATAGATAAATAGAGGGAGGGCGATAGATAAATAGAGGGAGGGCAATAGATAGATAGATAGATAGATAGATAGATAGATAGATAGAGTGAGGGCGATAGATAGATAGAGTGAAGGTGACAGATAGATAGAGTGAGGGCGACAGATAGAGAGAGTGAGGGCGACAGATAGAGAGAGTGAGGGCAATAGATAGATAGAGTGAGGGCAATAGATAGATAGAGTGAGGGCGACAGATAGAGTGAAGGTGACAGACAGAGTGAGGGCGACAGATAGAGAGAGTGAGGGCGACAGATAGAGAGAGTGAGGGCAATAGATAGATAGAGTGAGGGCAATAGATAGATAGAGTGAGGGCGATAGATAGAGTGAGGTGGCCTCATGGTGGACGAGGTGGTGGCCGTGGTGGATGTGGTGGACATGGTGGTGGTGGATGTGGTGGTGTTGGTGGACATGGTGGTGGTGGGTGTGGTGGTGGTGGACGTGGTGGTGATGAACGTGATGGTGATGGACGCGATGGTGGTGGTGGACGTGGTGGTGGTGGACTTGGTGGACATGGTGGACATGGTGGTGGTGGACGGGGTGGACATGGTGGTTATGGATGTGGTGGTGGTGGTAATGGTGGTGGACGTGGTGGGTGTGGTAGTGGTGGACGTGGTGGTAGTGGAGGTGAGTGTGCTGGTGGACATGGTCGTGGTGGTGGTGGTGGTGGTGGACGTGGTGGTAGTGGACGTGGTGGTTGTGGACATGGTGGTGATTGACATGGTGGTGGTGGACGTAGTGGTGGTGGATGTAGTGGATGTGGTGGTTTTGGAGGGGGTGGAGGTGGTGATTGTGGACGTGGTGGTGGTGGACGTGGTGGAGGTGGGTGTGGTGGACGTGGTGGACGCGGTGGTGGTGGACGCGTTGGTGGTGGACACGGTGGTGGTGGGCGTGGTGGTGGTGGACGTGGTATTTCTGAAATGTGCCGATAACTAGCACTATACCACAAACACTTAGCGTACCTTTGCCCAAAAGAGTTAGGACTCCTTTTACCAGCATTGGAAGGATGAAAGGTTGGTCTATCCATTGGTAGCTAGTAACATAGTATGGAAAAATAAGTCCTACGACTGTATAGATTGGTATGTAAACAGGTTCATGTCATGAATGGATGAAATTGAAACAAGTTTTCAGGACATATGAACAGCCCGGAGAAATGCGATGGGGGTGAGGAGGGGCTTGGAGGATAGAAGATGAAAGCATATGCTAACGAGGGTATGGACTCGAAGAGACGGGAAGATCCCGAAGACTGACTATGTGTTAATGATCGGGAAGGTGAGAGAGGAAACGGACAGAGAAATGAAGGAAGGAAATGTGGAGTGGGAGAAAAAGAGAGAAGTACAGAGAAGGGAGGCAGAGATGCGAGGAAAGAGACGGAAGATAGAATAGAGAGGTGAAAAGAAATAATAGATTGAGAGAAAAGCATAGAGAGGAAAAAGAAGAGGGAGCGAGAGCATTCTCGATGGGAGTGATAAAAGTGAAAGCAAGAACACGGAGGCGGGGAGGGGGCAGAGCACCGCCCTGTAGCATTTGGGCATCTGACCGGATCCGTATCGGAGATTTTCAACAGAACGTGTACTGTCAAAGTGAGAAGACGGAGCTCAAGGAATGGAGCCACGTCCCTGAAAGCAAGCTGAACACATATGATTGCGGTGGCCTGTGCCAACAAGGTGGAAAGTGCATCAGGTCTAGATTGGAGGAGGACGCCTTTTTCTATTGCACCTGAAGGAGGCTTGTCATGTAACAGTCATGGGAGCTCTCAGGCGAAATTATTTATTTCATTTTTATTTATAAAGCTTTTTATAGCGCGAACTTGATCCCGAAGGATATCACTGCGCTTTATAATTTGAGGCAAAGGTAACGAATCAGAACATTAGTCTAACATGGGAAATTTAATGGGCATTGAGAGGTTTACTCCTCTCAAAAGCGGAATGGCTGTTGTTTTAAACATGCATGTATAGAGTGAGGGAGATAGATAGGTAGATAGAGTGAGGGAGATAGATAGGTAGATAGAGTGAGGGAGATAGATAGGTAGATAGATTGAGGGCAATAGATAGATAGAGTGAGGGCGATAGATAGAGTGAGGGCGATAGATAGATAGATAGAGTGAGGTCGATAGATAGAGTGAGGGAGGGCGATAGATAGAGTGAGGGCAATAGATAGATAGATAGATGCTCCGCAATGTGGTATTCTGTATAGGATTAAGGCGCCTCTTGGTAGAATCACACAATATGATCTGGGTTCTATATATGTATGGCGTTTCTAATGCATTGGGGTGATGCAATGTTTAAAGGCTGCATTTCCAAAGTTCCTGAGACTCCCAGAAACATGCACGAGTACCTCATCCAATCCAGGACCCCGCCTCGCTTTCTGTGACTTGCAGTCCCGATTTTACAATTGGATAGCTAGGACTACAAGTCCCAGAACATAAAGTTAAAACGTGGCCAGAATGAGCTATCCACAAATGTACTTTGGAAACGTGAGAGCTCTGGAATTTCCAAAGGAAAGAACATTGCTGTGTAGTTAAAGGTAGTCATCAGACAATTTGCACAGCTGTAACGTTTCCCAGGCCCCTGCATGAACGGGTCATCAAGTACACGCCTTTGTTGTTTATTGTGGGACCTGTAGCCCTGATTTTACAGTAGGATAAACCCAGAAAGCGAAGTGCAAAGTGGGAACTCGGGAGCTCTTAGTTCAGCAACCCTGCCAAGTTTCCCAGGTGATGTGCCGTTCCAGTCCACATTCTTCCCCTGACCTCTGGGACTTGTTGTCTAGTGTAGGCCATTAAAAAAGAAGTACTAGTCCCAGAATTCTACGAAAAAAAACATGGACAGGAGCAACATCATGCATGGACCGGAACAACTTGGCAGCTATGGTTCAGGAGAGCGGGTATGCGTGTCACGTGAAATATCAGCCCTGCATGGGTGTTTGTGATCAGAGAAAAAACACAGGACATCGTTTGTTGAGTCTCTTGCAGTCAATCGGCAGGTCAGCCGATTTGACAACAAGAGACGTGAATTCACATTGTCCAACCGAATACAAATAACCACCGGGAAAGGACGGTTTTCCCTCCATTTCGCAGCCTGCTCATATCAAAAGCCCAGAGGAAGCCCCAGGCATGACGGCCGACGTAAGGGGCAAAACACATGTTGGCTATAAAACGTTAGTTATTAACAAGAGGGAGAGTTATTGGGACCAGGGCAATCACCACTCCTAATGAGTGGTAGGTCCAGCCTCAGCTTGCGCCCTAAAATAAAGAGTAAGAACAAAGAAGGCTGGGCTGTTCCTTGAGGTTAAGGAGTGTGTGTATTACTGTGGTGTGTAGGATGTTGTAGGGTCTCGTGGAGTCCTATGGTTGGGCATCCATTTTGTTGGATGTAATGCCCTCACACACCCTTTCAGGTGTCATGCTTCATCACCTGGGCTGCTCCTCGTTGGGTCGGCGGTGCAATACCCAACGGGCGACACCTCAAAGAGGGGCTCTTTGGCAGAGATCTTCTATCCAACTGCCGTTTAGGTGAAGTGCGGGTGTGGGGCCAGAATAGAGTAGACGTGTTAGTGTGGGTTAAAATAAAGCTAGGAGTACCAGGAATGAATTTATTCTGGGGGTCCCCTGCTCTAATTAAAAATAGGACTGACCGGTACTCGCTGGAATATTATGCTTCCAAATACGAATCACGGTTCAGTGTGTGCTATACTCGGTCGACATGTTTCTCACTTTTATGCAGTGGCTAGCGATTCTTCAGGACCTTAAATTTAAGAATACATCTAAGGTTTAAACTGTCTAAGTCAGTATGATTAGCTAACAGAAAAAAATGTGTTTCCTGTATTATACCTGTGTTGAGCTGCATCTACCTGGATTGGGAGAAAAGGAGCAAATCACAACAGGTTTGAAATAAAACATCGGGTGATTATGTACATTCCTTGTGTCATGTTAGAACAAGTGCAGCTAGCAAGTGAGTTAAAAACTAATGAACAAGTGTTTGTGCAATTCCTCAGTGAGCGACATTGTGGGCATGCTCCTGTGGAAAACTGTACAAAGCTCATGGTTAAAAATCACAAATGCAGCAGCAAAAACTTAGGTGATAGGGCATCTAACTCACCTAGTTGGTTTAGTTTACAGACAACAACAGTATTCGGCGGGTTCTACATCGGGTTTATTTCATCCAACATCTGTCTGGTCATGGGAGGAAACCGTGGTTAAAGGTTTGCAACTAGTGGTGTGTGTAACAGGCTATGATTATCTGACAGTATTTATCGTGGGTGGAGGTGGGTCAATACCCCTGTAATGTGCTCGGTGGCTCAAGGTAGATATAACAGAGTGAGAGCCCTCCTCATGGTGGGGGTGTCCCCAGTGATTGGGACCCCACTCATGCCGGTAGAGTGCATCCCTAGTGTGTGTCTTGTTCAGACACGCTGAACTAGCATAAAAGCACTGATAGAACAGCGGAAGGTTGTGGGTCCCTAGTGTTAAAAGTGCCTCTGTAATCTACCCGTTTAAACAAAAACGCTTGCTCGCGTTACCAAAGGGAGACGTTAGCTAACTGTGACTGCCACCCGTTTTATCAGTAGAGTGTGGCGGGCACCACAGTATCTCAGGGTAGCGTGTCCCTTATAAGTACTCTGCCCCTAAGGTCACTGCGGTCCCAGGTCCTGGAGTGAAGTCGCTAAATGTTAATGGGGCCAGCGGTGTCAGTAAAGAGAATGTGACTAGGCAGTCCCCGGAGGTAGCATGTGTCTCCGTGGTCAATGTAACAGAATGGCCCGGTAACTAAATAATAGAGAGTCCTCCATTTGGGAAGCGCGTATGCCTTCTCTAAAACGACCATGTTACAGCGGACTAGTACACTTACTTGTTTGCTCCTGTCATATAGCTCCTGTATATCCTTATATCGTGTTAAGTTAGCATAGGTACATTTGAGGTTTAAACGCCATTTTTCTTTCTTGCAACTTCTGCACACGACACTTAATTGTTGACTTAGCTTTCAACCTAGTAGTTTGCCGTGGTTTATGTGAGAATAATATGTTATTGCTCTGATATCAGCTTTGCTTAATAAACTATGTCTGCACGAAGAGTGCTGAAGTTTCAGGAACAACACGATATGGAATTGTTATGAGGTCTGATCTCCATGCCTTCATAGTCATAACACAAGTGCAGCCTTTGCCAACTCTGGCTTCAGGCGGGATTGATATTGCTTTGCACGAGGCACATAGAACACACTTGATGCGGTGCACATGCAGAGAGAGCTGGTGTATGCTGATGTGATTCCTTCATGCTAGGACACTAAGGTATGGGCCCGCCCTAAAACAACCCAAAGAGACCTTCTTAGCTAATAATATAATATATGTGTTAGGGAGGGTGAGATATAAGTGTTGTTAACTCTTATTCATTACAGTATGTTAACATGCTGTCACCATTCGCTTTTTATGTCTTAGTAACTATGCTGATAATTTTGCTACTGATAATAAGTATACTTGTAATATCTAAGATACTGCGCCTGAGAAGACGGCATTAGTAAATAAACATTTCAAATGCACATGTGTCCTCTTTACTCCATGTTCTGGTTTGTAATGATAATATAACGAAAGAGTGTTCATGAGTCCCACGTACCCTGAGGTACTGTAAGTTCATGTTCTGGTTTGTCTAAACATTGGGAGTTTGATACGTCCAATGAGACACTGTAGCTAGCTCGGTAAGGGGTGAGTTGGTTGCTAAGGTGAGTTTTGGGACACCCTAATTCGCCGAGGTTCCACTCCTCTGTGCACAGTTCTGTGTGAGAACAGAAACCCTGTGACATGGCGCCCAACGGTTTCGGTGGTCTTATATCATGACACTCGAGTAGGATATCGTTCAGACCTTAACCCCTTCACCTCCGTTTCCGGAAAGCGGGGTGTCGGTGAAACCTACCTATTTTTTGAAATAGGTCTTATTCAAGCTTGATTCTTTCTTAAACGGTTTCTTTGAATTACTACCCAGTTGTGCTACAAAGTATTCTTTGTGTTTTCTTGTTTCCAGTGTTGTCATGGCGGCGGTGGCCATTGCGCAGCATAGTCGCGTGGCGGTGCGCAACCATCTTCAGACGTACCAAGTACCGGTGGATGGGATGGCTGTGATTTTCGTGGTGTGTGCAGATCCGGCGTTCCCTTACGAGTTGTTTTACTCTTGGGTTACGTTTCCGGCTGTGGACGCAACTTCTGGTTTGTTCCACTCCTACACCGCCTCAGCTGTCCCGGCTGAATATACACCGTACAGGGCACTGGAAATACCTATTGATCATTGGCAGCATCGAGTTTGGTTTGATGGCGCCCTCCCCCACTCTTTGTCCGCTGCGAGGTTAGGTCCACTCTCGATTCCAGGTACTAACTGGCCTGCGTTGGGTGGTTTTACCCCGCACCCGAATCACGGCGCTTGTACCCTTCAGGAAATTCGCAGGTTACATGTTGTATCTATTTCCGTGATTCGAGCACTAGTGCAATACATAGGTCGTCATCTCCCGGGTGGTCCCCCGGGGGGTCCGGCCGCTCAAACGGAACGTGGTGGTTTACGGCTCAATCCAGTTATGGTCAATTCGGTTTTTGGTCAACGCCCTGATAATAAAGATGATTTTCCTTTTTGGCTGGCCGAGAAATTTGACCAACTGGAAGCCGTGTTTCCCAATTCTTCTCCTGCTGACAAACATAGAATGTTGACGATTACTTTACCTAAGGATATCACTCCCGAACTCGTTGACCTTGAAAGATGGGGTAAGACTTTTGCGGCTGTTTATGCGAGGTGTTTCGGCACCCCATCTATGGCTGTACTGCCTACGATCATTAAATGTGTTCAGGATGATCACGGTCCTGAGGCAGCGGTTGAATTGGGTATGCGCCTGTGTGGTTCTTTTGAGATTGTAAGTGATCTCATACTCTCCAACATCAAGGGAGATGCAGTGAACTTCCAGGTTTTTAATGCACTGGCAGCGTTACCCGATGCCGAAAAGCCCCGCCAGTTAGCGAAGATTGTGGTGGCCGCTTATAAAACTATCGGTCGCACAAGTAAGGGTTTAAAGTACTTCGCGGTTAAGGATAAGAAACAACCACAAGTGCAATCTGCTACGGCAGATGTACAACCAAAGTCCAAAAAACAAAATTGGCCTCAGAAACAGAAACAGGGGAAGCAACAGCAGCAAACGCAGGAATCCTATCCTGCAACACAAGTCCCTGCGCCAGCTGAGAAAGTTTATGATTTGCGCGATCGCGCGATGATTAAATCACCTGATCGATTTCAGGTTTCTGATCAACGCTCTCCTCGTTCCTTTCAGGACTCATCGGCCCCAAAGACCGGTGGAGGAGGAGGCGGACGGGGACGTGGTGGCCAACAGGGACGTGGCCAGCCCCGCCAGACAGAAGGCGCATGGAAGCAGGAAGATTCTACGCCAAAGAGACCGCAGTTTGCGAAAAAGAAAGTCGCAGCCTTAACGGCGCATCGATATGCCACAGATAGTGAGTACGCGGCTTCGGAATCTGACGTGGGCTCTGACCTTGCTGGACAGCGCGGCGGAGATAACCATAGTCAGAGAGGCGCTCCGTCCACTACTGAGGGTGACAGCGACTGAAGTGTTCGTTGTGATAGAAACAGCCGATACAAGACTAGCTCCCCCTGAAAGACTTTTTGAAATTGTCCTGTTAATTGAAGGTGACATACAGCGTACTGTCAGAGGGGTATTTTGGGAGAACCTTTCGTCTACGTATGACATTTTGCTTTCTGAGGCTAACTGGCCCCCACCTTTTGTGCTCGCAGCGCCGCGAGGGGAGGAGGTAATCCTTCCCAGTTTCGCGCACAGTGTCTCAACTGAGCATGCGCAGCATTTTGCAGAAGAGTGGGCTCGGGCTCTTGCGCCGGCTCTGTACCGCAACCAATGTGGTTGGGATAAATTGTCTCCTTGCCACGAAATTCCTTTGCGGTCTGAGCCGCAGCCTCAGCCTCAATATCCCATACGGCGTGAAGCTAAAGCTGCCGTCGCAGAAATCCTTGAACAATTGGAATATCAGGGAGTTATTGAAACGTGTGTGTCACCGATGAATAATCCCCTTTTTACTGTGACCAAACCTGACGGATCATATTGTTTGGTATTGGATTACCGGCATTTGAACTCGCATTGCCGTAACTGTGCAGTACAGAATACTCACGGCTCTGGGCTAGTGGATAGTCTAGTGCATAAGCGTTTCAAGACAACGCTTGACATATCCAACGGTTTTTATGCACACAGACTGGATAGCTTCAGCTCCCAATGGACAAGTTTTACGTCCGCTGGTGTGCAAAAACGCTTCCGGCGACTCCCAATGGGCTACGAAATTGTCCTGGCGTCTTCACCTCAAGAATAGTCACTCTATTGGAGAGTATCGATCCGGATGCATGTTCTTATGTGGATGACATTTATCTCACAGACGACGAAATTTGGATGCATCTGTGTCGGGTGAATTCAATTATTTGTAATTTTGCAGATATGGGTTACAAGTTTAATTTTGCAAAATCGCACATTGCAGAACACAGTGTTGTTCCTCGGCTATGAGCTGAACAATGAAGGTCGAGGATTGGCTCCTCACTTCCTGGAGAAATGCGCACAGTTGCGCGCTCCTACAACACTGAAAAAATTACAGTCTTTACTGGGCTTCTTGAATTTCGGCAGAACTTATGTTCCGGAATATGCCCAGCGTATCAAGCCTTTGTATGCTTTGATACAACCAACTTTTTCAAAATCATGCTGGCTGCCTGAGCATTCGGCCATTTTGCAATCTTTGCAGGCCGATCTGCTCGCTTCTAAATACTTACTGACTCGTGATAACCACACCAACCTGGTGATAAGAATAATACCAGGGGCGGTGGGTTTCACGTACCTGACTTTTAATGAAGGTGACACAGTACCTATTGCTTACAAGTCACACTTGTACACTTCGGCAGAATTGCGGTTTCCCACTGTGGAGAAAGTTTGAACTGCTGTACAAATGGCGATTCTTAAAGAACGAGCTCTGTCACAGGGGAAGCGCATGTTAGTGGTAACACCCTGTCCTCATTTGGAGGCAGTCACAAAAGCCAGTGTACCGAATTCAAAAGCTTTGCACCCTCGGTGGATTCAGTGGGCTGCGTCATTGACATCCACGGATGTCACGTTCATTTTTGACGCTTCCTTACGGTCGCAAGAGTACTTGCAGTATGAGTTCGTTCATCCTGCTCCTCTGGCTATGCGACCTTTGGAGGACTTCCATTGCATCATTTACACTGATGGGTCGGCGCAGGTTGCGCATGGCTCTAAACATGCCTACGTTTCCGCATGCGCTATTGTGGTTGGTGCTATGTTGAACGATGAGTTCATTTCCAGGGAAGTACACACCTTGCCCCTTGGTGATTGCACTGCACAATTGGCTGAGCTTCGTGCTCTTTTACTAGCGTTGGAGTACGCAGATCCTAGTGTGACTACTCTGATTGTAAGTGATTCGTACTACTGTGTCCAGTCTTACAATGAAAACTTGTTCTTTTGGATTCAAAATGATTTCCATGATTCCAAGGGTAGCGCAATAAAACATAAAATGATCTGGGTTCGAGTGGCAGAACTTAAGGCTTTGTTGCCGCTTGTTTATGTAATTCATACTCTCGGTCATCAGCGCGTAGGAGTTCACGCTGTTGGCAACTCGCTTGCTGATGAGGCAGCGAAATCAGCAGTATCTACATACTTAGTTGCAGCAGTTACTAGGTCAAAAACCAAAATTGATAGCGACATCTTGGCAGCAATTGCTGCCTCTGAGAAGGGAAGTAAACATCCTGCGGGATTCCCTTCGAAGTACATGTACCACTTAAGTCCCGAAAAGGTTCCTTTTGTGACAATTCCTGATGTTGGGGAACGGCTGATTCCCAACTCGGATCGCAGAGCAGACTTGATTACAGCGGCACATGAAGGTGTGGCGTCTGCGCATGCGGGCGTCTCGGCCACTGTAACTCAATTACAACAACGTTTCTGGTGGCGGGGACTGTACAAACAGACGCGTGATTATGTCCTTCTTTGTGACATATGCCAGCAGATTAATCCTTCGACTGCTACGCGTCCGCCACAGACTCAGTTGTACATTTCTAATAAACCTCTAGGTTGTGTTTATTTAGATCACTGCGGTCCTTTTTCATCTGATACTGCGTATAAATACATCTTAGTAGCAGTTGACTCATGCACACGCTTTGTGTGGGTTTGGCCACATCGCAGCGCTGATTCACGGACTGTCATTAGAGATTTGCGTGTCTTTATAGGGATTTTTGCCTGTGGTACCTTCCATTCGGATCAGGGTCCGGCTTTCGCCTCTAAGGCGTATAAGGATGCCATGACTTCGATGGGGGTCCAAGTCAAGTTTTCGTCTCCCTACAGACCTGAGGGTAACAGTGTAGTTGAGCGAATGAACCGTGATTTAAAGCAATCTTTGACAGCCCGAGTTATAGGCACTGGCAGAAACTGGCTGGCTCACCTCTATGGCGTGCAGCGTGCTCTTAATAATCTCCCTAGAAGGTCTCTGGGTGGGCGGACCCCATACGAAATGCTCTTTGGCATCAAGATGTACGTCCCTGACCTTGACGGTCTAGACTATGTGGTTCGCGCCACTTCCTTTGACGCAGATGAACATTGCAATGTTTTACAGAATCTACAAAAGACCAGAGACAGTCTTGCAAAGGAACATTTGCCCTCCACGTCGGATGATGCGTTGCAGATCCCGGAAGTTGGCTGGCTACCCCAAGTTGGCGAACTGGTTCGAGAGAAGATCGATAACAAGAAAGAATTTGGTCCTTCCTATCGAGCTCCGGTTCCCGTCGTTGGAGTGAAGGGCACAAGAACAGTCATTTTACCACCACTTCCTGGTCGTAAGGAAAACAGGTTTATTTCAATTGACAATGTCAAGATACACAGAGTGGCCGATTCTTCTTAGCATGACACCGTCTGTTTCCTGTCCTTCCATTGTGAGAAATTCAGTTATGCCCACTGCTTCTATTAATGAACCTGAAGTGGCCATCGAATTACCTGTTCTTTCCAGTCCATTATTAAATAATTTACCCGGAACAAACGTTGATGAGACAGACTATGCCTACCCCACTGATTTGTCCGTACCTGACCTGCAAGCACGTTTAGCCACGGAATCCAGATTTTCTTTTGATTCTGTTTCTCTTGCCTCAAGGAAACCCTCTCGTGTTGCAGTTTATGCAAGCCTGTTTAAAAAACATTTTTTGATACCCCCTTGGACATACATTTGGCTGGTCCTTGTTTCAATTTACCTTTTTATGTCAATTGGTTTTGTGTTTTATTTTTTTCGAATCATCAATGGACATTATGTCGAGGAAAGAACATGCATTACTCATTTAAATGGAACTTTGGCCCCACTTTCCTCTTCACATTCTACACACAGATTAAAAAGAGACTTGACTTTGGTTAACATCACAGCATGGCCTGTCCTTGATGGAATCGTGTGGGATGCAGTTCGGTTTCAGATTCATGGCCCAACGGAAGTCGTTAATGTTCCTAATGTACTTAGAGTGAATATGGGGGATGTGGTGAAACAGAACATTCGTTCTGATGACTGGGATGTTAATGCTGTAGAAAGTTTGTTTTCTGATTTACAATACTATGCTGCCTTTGTGTCAGATTCCAACCGGCCCAAGCACTGCAGGAACGTAGCATGCACCAGTCCCCTTCCCCTGCCCACTGGACACCCACAGGATAATCGCTATGGGTGCACCTATGGACCTGAAAAGAGGGTGGTAATGTTGAGGAGACACCAAGTCTTCCACCCTTGTAGGTATCAGGACACAGCTCCCTCTGTATTTACGCTTCTGCACCTGCAGCACAATGAGGAAAAACAACACCTTTCACATGCACTGGACGCTAATGTGACCAACCCCCAATGACCATGCCTTATCAAACATGCAACCCTTCTCACCTGTGGCTGATGCAGGCTCTGCCTCGTAAAGATGTGGAGTACTGCAACAGTTAAACGATGTACTCCGATTCTGCACTAAAGGCTTTTAGCAGATCCAAGGAAGGAGCATATCATCAAAAATGTCCTCGTACCAAAAGTATCTTATGCGGGGAAAAAGGTCGAGAATGGCATGCAGCCAATACCAAAAAAAACCCGTTCTAAAATATAATGAACCCGAAGGGACAAGGAGCAGGGAAACCCTCCGTTGCGCTACACAAACAGCGCGAGTAGAAACAAAGCCGCCGCGGAGTGACCCAAAACGTCACTTCCGCATACAACGAGGCGGAGCGTACCCCCGCAGAGACGCGCTGGGAATAGCGGCAAGTCACTGTAACTCAGCGTTTAGTAATCACTAACGCTGGAGTGAACGGGAGCCCCCGAATCACCCAAGACCAAATAATCAAAATCACCGGGGCATGAAAAGGAACGTGGGAAAAAGGGGCAGGATACCGGGATACCGCTAACTAAACTAACAAGGAAATAGAAAAAAACGGGAAGGGACCAGCACGAAACAGGAAGGAACACAAACCCTCTCACAAGCCCGTGAGAGGGGACAGGACAGCAACAAGGATTAAGGCAGCAAATGAGGAGGTTCAGCTCTGCAACTGCAACAACCAACAACCAGGAAGGGAATCCAAACACTGGCAATAACGAGCAATGAGCCAAAGGTAGGACTGGTTTTTATTTACCTATCCATGGTCATGTGATGTTAAGGCATGGTCACAAAGATAGGACTAGCTTGATTCCTAACACTTTGATGCTGAGGATTTATATTTAGAATCTGCAAATTATGGTGAATTATTCTGCTACCAACATTATGGCAATCACTTCTTACACAAAACATCATCCAGAAGGGATACTGTTAACTTTACTCAGTGGGAACATTGCCCAGCACCTCAACAAGGGAGTTCTGAAACGTTTCTAAAGAAGTATACTTACTTTACTGACTTTAACCAGTCCAATCCCGAGTCCTTTTATTTTAAATTTCAAAAAATGCCAATGTCCAAGGTTAGACTTACCGATACTAAATTGTTCTATTCGAAGGCCTTCCTTGATCGATTAGTTACTGGAGGCTATGAGTTATGGAAGGATACAATAGACCTTAAATCGGTTTGGGGTTCAAGGGCCTGGCAGGTACAAGGCACTGAGGCTTTGCACCGTGCATGTCTCATCCCGAATCATATGTTATTTCTCAATGAAACGATTTCCCAGACCACCTGCTTTGGATTGGCTACTTCTAAAAAGTTAAACACTCCTTCTTTCCCGGAGTTGGAAGAATATTATGGATGGAGTCATTTTACTCAGTTGTCCATTAGAGAATTACAGACTCTACTTCTTAATTCATCCTTTAACATTTCCAGTATGAATCCTAAGGATTGGCTGCTTTGGCACCGTAGTGCTGATTCTTGCCAACATAGATTTTTGGATTTAACTGACGGTTTTAAAACTGTTAGATCTGATCCCAGATTTAGTTTAGGTCATACTGTCACCTCGTATTCTGTAGGCAAATTGTGTCAAAATTGGCTGAAACATTCAACTGTACCTGCGGTTCAGGATCACCTTTCTAAACTACATGCAGACGTGGACTTGAATGATTTCATTAAAGGCCCGGCTAGTGGCAGGTCGAAAAGGTGGTTATATGGGGTTTAAAATGAAATTTGGAAGCTATCACAGATTGAGGCTGCTACACGCCTTAGGGCTATTGATCAAGCAAATCTTGAGAAAGTGCTTGCAGTTGTTGACAATAGCATTAATGTGCTTTCCTCTAGGATTTACACATTGGATAATATTGTGTCGTCAGTCGTCGATATTGTACATGATGAAGTGTCAGTATTATACCATGGTCAAAATCAATTACGATCAATCATGCAGTTTGCATGGACCCTTCAAACTCTGAAAATGGGTAAAGTTCCCTGGGGGTACATGAACGTTTCCTCTTTATTTGCACCGTTTAATTTGACTGACAAACAAGGCTTGCTTTCTATGCGTGATGCTACCTTTTCTATGTTACATATTGAAAGGTTAGAATCTTTACCGTTTTCTGTGGCAGAAGCCACTGCTGCAACGTGGCTTATCCACGGTTTAATAACGCTGCCTTTTGCTTTATATAAGTTTTCAAATTGTATGAAATATGTACCCATAGGTCGTTATGAACCTTTAGGTAGCGGTTTCCTTCATGAAGTCTGGTCACTCCCATACACGTACAGATGTTTTAAGGATGACCAGGAAGTTTATCTGACAGGGGAGGAGTGCACTGAGACGCCAGATCATTCTTTAATGTGTAGACACATACAGTTACACGGTTCATGCAACAAGGACCGACCGAATATGGCTTGCGTTTTACAAGGCACGCCAGTTCCTGCTATCATCCCCACGTTTAAATTATTAGAGAATGGTAGTTATTTAATGCTCAATAATGAAAACTGTTGTGGGTTAATTAAAGGTATAGCTTTCATAGTTACAGTAAGTGAGCGGGTTATTTGCTGCAGAAATGTGCTTTATCCTCCCACACGTGAACATAGGGAGTCTTCCATCTGGCCACAGATACCAACCTTGGGAGCAGAATTCAGCGGCATGGCAAGAATAAGGGCTCTTTTGTCCCAGAAAGAGGTGGCCTTGAGCTCGGCCCGTGAAACTTTCGTGCTTCACATTGCAAACACCCGTACAGAGGTTCAGGCTCTTTTGAATACTGATTTGCCTCTGCATTTCGGAGCGATGGTTCGAACTATCTTTAACGCATCCTCCACAAAAGGCCTTGCACATTTTTTTAAAGTTGTTAGCAGTGGTCTCGTGACTTCATTTGAAAAGATTTTTGGAGTCATCCCTGCTTTCTTCCATTCTATTTTTTCATCCTTGTTTGGAGGGTTCCTATTTTTACTTGCATTAGCAGCTGGCGTGCTAGTGGTTTTTTGTCTTTTTAAATATGGATGTCCTTCCTGTGCAAGACCCCGCGCAACAGCTACTGACGCGGTTTCGCAACCGCATGCTTGAATATTATGGCACACTGCCGCTGGCGACTTTGAGCACGGCATATGGATTATCTTTTCGATTCTCCTACTTCACCTGTGTCCAGCCTGTATTTCACTGCCTGACCTGTGATTTCCATTGGGCCATTGATTTGTGTCTCTGCGGACCGGTTTCTCCTGACGTCGATTTTAATCAGCTGATGAGTCCTATCATTGCTCACGAGTTGGTTTGTTCTGACGAGAGGATTATGGCCTTAGCAGTGGCGCATGGACTAATGGGTCCCTGGGATATATTGTCGGCAGCACAGACTTTCTTGGAACTAAGTTTTCTTGAAAACCCACCGAGCTGTCCTCTGATGGTTATAGAGGATCCGGTGCTTGGAGAACACGTATGTTCCTTTCATCTTTTAAATTGGATGGCTGAACTATTTTCGGATGAGGACAGTGATTTCCTATTAGAGGCAGTTGCTGCTTATTTTTCATATACAGTTTTATCATAGACACTGCCTCGGATTGACGTGCTGATTAATAGCATTTCATTGATTTTATTGACTTATTTGTCAAGAACTTTTTATTTTATTTGCCTATTGGCTTTAGCCACGTTATATTTGGGCTATTTTTTAGCATTACTTTTTAAAGTTTAGTTTCGATTCATGCTCGTTTACTGTTGAGTTCTGCTCTCATGTGATGGCACTTCTGTTATCATATTTAGTCCGTTCTCGGATCATGGGGGGGTGTCATATAGCTCCTGTATATCCTTATATCGTGTTAAGTTAGCATAGGTACATTTGAGGTTTAAACGCCATTTTTCTTTCTTGCAACTTCTGCACACAACACTTAATTGTTGACTTAGCTTTCAACCTAGTAGTTTGCCGTGGTTTATGTGAGAATAATATGTTATTGCTCTGATATCAGCTTTGCTTAATAAACTATGTCTGCACGAAGAGTGCTGAAGTTTCAGGAACAACACGATATGGAATTGTTATGAGGTCTGATCTCCACGCCTTCATAGTCATAACACAAGTGCAGCCTTTGCCAACTCTGGCTTCAGGCGGGATTGATATTGCTTTGCACGAGGCACATAGAACACACTTGATGCGGTGCACATGCAGAGAGAGCTGGTGTATGCTGATGTGATTCCTTCATGCTAGGACACTAAGGTATGGGCCCGCCCTAAAACAACCCAAAGAGACCTTCTTAGCTAATAATATAATATATGTGTTAGGGAGGGTGAGATATAAGTGTTGTTAACTCTTATTCATTACAGTATGTTAACATGCTGTCACCATTCGCTTTTTATGTCTTAGTAACTATGCTGATAATTTTGCTACTGATAATAAGTATACTTGTATTATCTAAGATACTGCGCCTGAGAAGACGGCATTAGTAAATAAACATTTCAAATGCACATGTGTCCTCTTTACTCCATGTTCTGGTTTGTAATGATAATATAACGAAAGAGTGTTCATGAGTCCCACGTACCCTGAGGTACTGTAAGTTCATGTTCTGGTTTGTCTAAACATTGGGAGTTTGATACGTCCAATGAGACACTGTAGCTAGCTCGGTAAGGGGTGAGTTGGTTGCTAAGGTGAGTTTTGGGACACCCTAATTCGCCGAGGTTCCACTCCTCTGTGCACAGTTCTGTGTGAGAACAGAAACCCTGCGACACTCCCGTGTAATCTCCTGTGGCACCTACCCCTCGCCGCCGGATCCGGGTGGTGATTAGGGATCCGGCAGCTATAAAACGTTCTCACCATGCTATGATATACCACAACAATAAATAGGATTTTACTCCAGGATCTTTGATTACTATCCTTACTCGTTCAGACCTAGCGGGTAAGTAGTGCGCTCTACAAATTCTTGATTGATTGATTGATTGACATCTCACTTTAACTCTAACCATAAGGGGGAAGGGGTTTCCCCATTGTCACGAACGAGTAAACCTCACTAGATTAGCCCTATTAATGTTGGTTTGCTGAGGCCTTGGACCCTTTACCCCCAAAAAGCTGAACCCAAATTACTTCCTAACTTTGGGGGCTGAATCAACCATTGATGTATGGCAAAGTGATGCCCCCCTTAGGCATTGCGATTGTGGGAGCTGGGTTCTCCCAGATGCCCTGAATATTCAGCAGACCTGGTGGGCGGAGTATTAAAGATTGTGGCTCTCTGCCTGCCATAGGCGTATCTGGTGTCATGCCCTCCGGAATAGGCGCCTAGCAAGAGTGGTGGAGCATTGCCTGGAATATATCCGTTAGAACAGCAACTCGCTTGGAATATTCCGCCCTCGTCAACTACAGTCCCATAAATACACACCTGGCTGTTTATTTTTTATTTTATTTATGCTCCATCTTGGACCTCTTCAGCTCAAGACTCACGCCCGGTGATACACCTGTACTACCACCAAACGGTTTGCCACACAGCTAGATCAATTCAACTCTGCACAAAGCAATGACGCTCTATTGGGTGTAATCACAATAAAAGGTCAAAACCAGTGCGTCAAAGATCCCGGCCACGTGAATCGTACCCCCGCCTGAAACAGTTCGATTTTTAAAAAGAATAAATAAATAGCATCAACTGCCCTCCAATTTTTACCAATTTATTTATTTATTTTGTTTTGGAACTCCAACGGAGGTCCACAAAACACACCAACAATTTAAAAAGACAAACATTGCATACAATACAAAATTGCTTCCTTATCCTTCCTATCCTTCTGCTATCATTCCAAATCCAAATAACTGACTAACCTATCCACCACTTAAAATGTACTTGCATGTTTCACTATACTAATTCAACAATAATCCTCTATGGGTCCCGGAGTAGCGTGCTACCCGCCGAAAAAGCGCTTCGATGCCTCGTCAGGGGTAGTAAGCGCTATATAAATGCAATTATAATACAATGCAATATCAAACATATTGAAAAATGTGCAAATTATGCTATAATACGTAAAACAATCACGTAATCAACTGCCCTCCTTCAGCCTCATGTTTGGTAAAAATTGAATAGTGGAGCAGTGCCACCCTGTGGGCTAAACACCTTATGGAACTGTTGCAGTACAATTATTATGTGAACGATTTTACGTGAAAAGAAAACATCATCGTGCTGGAAACAAACATTTCGCAGACCCAGGTCTAAAATAGTTCCAATAAATCAAGTACAATAAAATTAAACACAAACGGGATCGTGCAAAACGTTGTCTAGCAAAGAAGTATCTAAAGTCCATTATTATCCTGCTGTGTTAGAATGATAAGTTTAAAGTAAAGACTGTCCAGGAGGTTCTGCAATCCAAAACAGCCTCCAGCCGTGTGTAGCGCTCTCTTGCACGCAGTAAGTGGGATCCTCGAAGGTCCAAAGAATATTCTCAGAATACAGCACAGCGAGTCACGCTTCTACACCAATTTGCTATTGTAGTGCGACTACTCCTGTTCTCAAGGGGAGGCTCTCGCCGTGTGTAAATTGCTATCTTTTCGTGATGGGGAGAAACCTGCCTCCAGCTTGAGAAAGGGACCCGCTGAAGGCGGCAAAAAAAAAGGGCCGGTGTTGTACCAGTCACGGTGTTAGAGTTGCCCTTAATGGAACTCTAAATGCTTCGGCTCAATAGTGCTTTATCAACACATAAGACTCTGCCCAGCTTGGTGCTGTTAACCCTTCCCCATCGGCAACATAAAAGTCCTCGCCTGCCCCGCCGAGAATCCACTTTCAGAAGACTGCTGCAGGCAGAGGCGCAACTAGAACCAAATTTTGGGGTGGGGCGGGCTACTAAAAATGTTGGGGCAGGGGGTAATTCTTCCAGCAATAGGCAGAGTGGAGATTCAGGGGGTATCTAAAAAGGGATAAAAATAAAAAACAGCAAAGCCTCGTTAACAAGTAAATGGTCATTAAAGACCTGTGAAGTACTCGGGTGCGGCTGCGATAAGACGGACGTCCGACCAGCCAGCCCGGGAGGCTGTCAGCCCGGTCTCACACATGGAGGGGGAGTGGGAGGGCGTTGCGCGCCTGGCTGCAGTCATCCCAACAGTGTAGTTTAGAAAGCCAATGGCGACACAAAGCAGAAGGCACGGGCAAAACCCATTTTCTCTACACTAATAAGGATCAACTGTAATATTCACCGCTGAGGGACATGTAAGGATATCACTGGTCGACCTGGTTGTGAGAAACCGGCCTGAGTGAGTACTTGCATCCACACCAGGAAAGCCCACCCATAAAACAATACACATCCAAATAAATAAATCATAAAAACAAACACACAAAATTGTTGATCTCAAAGGCTTGGGAACGGGAAACCGCACTGCCACTGCGCGGCCCTCATGCCAATTGACCACTCGGCTAAAAAAAAAAGGCACTGTTACAGATGAACAAATCGGAAATCGCTATTACCTACATATGCACCCCTTCACGCACGCCGCGCGATTAGTGTTGCTAAATTGGGCTATATTTTCCCGGTTTTGAGGTAAAAAATTGATTTGTGAGGGTTCCCACATTTTGGGCTATTTTTTAAATTACTTCGTGCTATTTTTAACTTATTGGACTAGAAATTGGTTGGTAAAAGGATCAGTCTTTCATCTGTTTTAATCGTGCAGTAAGCTAGAAATGACTTAGCATATGGGAGAAATTTGCGCGGGACGATCTTCCCTGTGAGAAAGATCCCCGACAAGGCAAATGTTGCAATAATAAATCTGCCCAATATCATTATTTAAGACGGGGGGAGGGGGCGGAGATCGCGGGTTCAAAGAGAACGCACCCACCTCACATCAGCTGAACGAATCGGCCATGCTGGAGCGCTGGAAACCAGGCCCCGCTAATTCTCGCCATATTGCGCTAAATCACGCAACCCAAACAACCGCAGCCCGGAGCAACCGACCCTAAAAGCATCTCCAGGAGGCCTCCGAAAAAAGGGGGCGAGGGGGTTAGACTCACCGTAGGAATTCACCAACGCCCGACGAAGCCTCCAGGTACAACTGCGACACGACAGCTGGGAAAGAAAGAGGGCGGCAACTCTGTAGGGCAGGCCTCACCTTCCCATACCATACCTGCATGGCCGCCAGGTGTGCGGGCAGGCTCCAACCCGCCAGACGCCGGACATGACTGGGTTAGGCCAGAAGCGAGGGACTCCCCTGGCGCCCTGCAGACTAGCCTCATTGAGCTAACCAGATTAACATACAACGGCAATGATTTGTAGGTCACATAGCACTGATTTATCAATTAAGAGCTCAGGACGGGGAACAGTGTGTCAGGATGACCTGAAGTTAAGAGGTCACCCATTCCTTAGGTGCTGTTAATTGATTAAAGAGGGCTGAAAAGCAGGTAGATTTTGGCGAATGGACACGAGGCACATCTTCCGAATCACTCAGGGAGTACTTTTGAAATTAAATCTGCTGGATGATTGGTAACTATTGGAAGAATCAAAGGGCTGAGGTCCTAGAATCCTATTAATGTAAGTAAAGAGCCGCATTCTGCAGTCCCAGTAAAATATTTGGAAGATCTAGGAGTAATCCCACATATCTAACATTTGTATAGAACTGAGAAGTACGAGGAACTCCAGCCCTTTCTAAACAATTGTTGGTCCGGCCTAGATCTATGATATTGCTGGTGAAAACCCTTCAGTGATAAATGCTAGATCTTTAGGCGCTTTGCAGAGACCTTTGCTGAACAGAGATGGACAACATTTGTTTGTAAATGACAAATTAAAGTCAAGGGAAGATGTCAACATGCCATCCTGTAAGGTTGAATAAACCATGTTTGCACCAGTTAGGCACCTGGCTATACCTTGTAAAACAGCGACATATCTAATAATGTGCCGAAACCCAAATCAGCTGTGCTTAGTTACTTATGTCTTCATTTAAAGTGTAGGGAAGAAGTGTCCCTATTTGCATGGTTACCCGCTAACTTTTTACTAGATACCTGATGCCAACTTGACCGAGTGTGTGCTGGGACCCCGCTAACTAGGCCCAATCACCAGTGCTCTTTCCCAAAACTGTACCTTTGTTTCACAATTAACACACTTCTGGGCCACATGTAAGTCCCTTTTAAAAGGTACCCCTAGTACCAAGGGTCTTGCGACCACAGAAGGGCCTCTGAGGGCTGCAGCATTTATTATGCCACCCTCAGACACCCCTTACCTTAACAGCCACACACTGACAGGCTACGTGGTTTGGTGTATTCCAAATTGAAGAGTCGACATGGCACCGATCTCTGCGTTAAAAATTTCCTGGTGCTCCGTCTCGCACCAACCCGAGATGCACAGCCTGCACAATGATCAATAATCATGTGTAATCCATAGTAATCACAATTTCATTTACATTTTTCCTTTTTATTTTCAAACTTCTTTCAGAGGCATAGTGATTCAGGATTTCAAAATGCAAGCAAACTGCCCATCCAGGCTTCTCTCCAAAGCATAAATAACACAACAAAATTGGGTCAGAGCTATTAGCTGCCTGCACACTATTCCACTATTTTTGGTCTTGTGTCTAGTACTCAAAAGCCTGTGCGTATAGGTCGAGGGCGTGACCCGTAAACACCCCCTAAAGTGTGATGCAAAACATCACATGCAATGAAAATAGCAAAAAGACCCGCACAAGGGAAATTATACATACATTATATTTCTTGCTAGAGTATGCAATAGTATTCACAGATGTACAATATTAGCGCTTTCCAAGAAGAAGTAAGGTCCAAGTCTTGAAAGTTATGAAGTAGGGCTTTTTATTCAAAGATAAGCATGTTGAGGATTCAAGAAATTGCTAGCAGCCAACGCGTTTCGTCACCACTGTGACTTCTTCAGGGCTCTAAGGTCAGTTGAGCTGTGTAAAATAGAGCTTGCGTCGTTTGAACCAAGATACGTCAATATGAACACAATCAAAAATCCCTTCTTCCAGTTCCTTATGTTTTTAATTTAACTTCTCAGTTTTCCTCTAGTGTACAGCATTTAACGATGTTCCCATCTGTGTCACCGGGATAATATCAGGAGTAATCTGATATATCCAAAGTAGCGTCTTTTTCGTTTTTTATCCTACGAGTTCAGATAGTTGTGATTATGGGACCATCAGAAATTCTTCAATAAGTATTAGGCATTTTCAGCGTGCTGCCGGATTCGCGTGCATGGTCCCTTCCCAGTAGATGGGCATGTCGAAATTCACATTCTCATCCAAATAGCCATGCTAGTAATGCATTTTGGTATTATATTAACAAAAATGGGGCGACCTTGGGTCCCTCAGAACCTGGGTATTGATATCAGAAAAAACAAGTGGTTCTGTCGGGCTGTATGCAATTACTTAGGGTACTGTTGTAATACTAAAGAAAATTACTTTTTTTTTTAAAAAGCACACATCAATGATTTTCAAAAAGAAGTTAATTGCATAGGCCGAAAAAGCAAACACACACACCAGGATATAATACTCAATAATATATTCTGATTGAGCATTCAATGCTATAGGCTGTCACAATTACACAGACAATTGTGTCAAGAAGCAATGACTGAATGGTAACGCTTCCAAGCACTCTAGTTGCCAGGTTTTTGCAATTCCTGCCAGCCCACGGACGCCAGATCCTGTGAGTGAGAGCGAGTGAGGAGCAGCGCGGCGTCTCCCAATTCCTAGCGCCTTGCATCCGTAAACCAACTTGTTTACCCTCGGGCTGAACCTACCTGTAGGAGAGTAGGGTCTGGTTCCTCTGGTCACCCCCCTTTTTGCTGTGATTTTCTGGTTTTTCGACTTTAGTGTGGCTGTGGGCCTGCTAATCAGACCCACAGCCCAGCTGTACTGTCTCTAAATTGATACCATGTACTTTAGGTACATACCTGATTGGGTCACCTTTGTGAGCCCCTGTATAGTGTACCATAGGTACCCAGGGTATAGGTGCATCCAAGGCCTACCAGCGGCTGCAGCATGTGGCCATCCAAACTGACACCACAGGCTGATCACTCAGCTTGGGTAAGGTGGTGTAATCACCCCTTACTTAGATATAGTATATCTATATCTATATCTATATCTACCTTATATATAGACACATATGCACCTATAAGTCACTCCTATGGTAGGCCTCGACAATCTTGGAGGCAGAGTGCTTGGTTTTATGTGAGAGGGTGCCCTAGCATGAGCTGAGCCTCTCTGCAGATTTCGGAACCATCTCCTTATAGCTGTTCTATGATATAGCCATACCATATACTCTTAAGGGCATTATAATCCTCGCGGTTAATGCTAACTTTGATTTGGCTTTATCAAAACATGTCGTGTAAGGTGTCAAACACTTTGGAATACTACCCCCCCCACCAATTCTGGCGTCGGGGGTAGCATTCCACCCTTCTAGAGGGAATAGACATGTATGTTACTGCTTTACCCGGTTAAAGTTAAACAGAGCCCCAGCATCACAAAATGGATGCTGCTGCCACAGGCACAAGTCTGACCTCCTGCTGCTGGATGAAACTCCGGCAGGGGAGGCCTGGACAATAGGTTTCCTGTCCAGGGAGGTGCCAGCACCTCCCCATACAGGCTGATGTGTATTGGGACAGGGAGGGCTGCATCAGCAGATGCTTTTTGAGACACTGTCTGGGGTAAACAAGGTGCTCCATGCATAGCCTGGTTCAAACCAGTTGCTGGGGCTCTCCAGCCCTGCTCTGGCGTGAAACTGGACAAAGGGAAAGGGGTGTAACCACCCCCTTCCCAGGTCCACCCATAGGAGGCACCTAGCAGGTAATCCAGCCCATTTTCTTAGTATAAAGATAGGTGCTGTGTCCCCAGGACTTTAGATTAACCTGGAACAAAACTCTGATGCAAAACTCTTGGACCTTCGACGTTCTATTTAGACTAGAAGACTGAAGAAATCTCCCTTGTGGTCAAGGAGTGACCACCCTGTGCAAACAGGCACCACCAGTAACTTGCCGGTCTGCTTTGTTGACGCTCCCGCCAGAACCTGAAGACTCAGTGACACAGGAACTGGACTCTCAGACTTCCCTGACTCCAAACCACATCCACAGCATAGCTGAGACCCGTGGCGGACACGAGAGACGTGGGACCGTACACCCTGGACATCCTGCATTTTGCTAACGGCATCGACTCCTGAGATAACTCGCAATTGTGCATTGGGATACGAGAAGCTCCAGACCCGAGTGCCATTTGCACCGAAGCTCTGCCCTCCATACTCCACGAGTGCCGCGTGGGGCCCGCTCTTGCATTTCAGCTCATCGCGTCTTCCCAGTTGTTAGCCCGCTGGCTAGCGTGCCCTCTGAAGACTTTCCTTTGAAACTAAACTACTTTCCTGGTTGCTCCAGGCTTGCTCCAGCTTTCCTGCAAAGGAGAAGCTACCAAGACCTTGCTGGTCTGCACCAAAGCCAATCTTCACTTCCTGCGTGGATTGCGTTTGCCAAGGCTTGTTGGGTCCAGTCCGGATACTGATACTGCACTAGATCCTTCGTTGTACAGCTCGAATCCAGCTCCTGGTTGTCGTCGACACCTTCTGGTCCTCGTGGCTGCAGAGACAAGCTTCACCTCTTCACCTAAAATCAACTCGACATCGCCTGGTTTCTTTCCTGGTTCCTTCCTGGTCACTGGCTAGTGACCCAGACTCTGTCCCCTCTGCTTTCAGGTTCTTCACATCTTCGATCCACCCTTGGATCCAACCCGACACTCATCCTCTGACCTCAGGCAGCCCTTCTTTGCAGATCTCTATTGAAAGCATCAACGAAACCCGACACCAAAAGGCACCTATGCACCCGGCTTCCCTGGGTGAGGTAACACGAGTACTCCGGTGCTCCCGTGGGTCTTGACTCTCGAAGTGTCCTAGTCTAAAGGGGTTTGGTCGTAGTCCACCCGGAAGTGCCCTTAAACAGTAACTTTGTAACTTTTTCGTTCTCCATTATAAGTCAAAGGTAACTCGCGACTGTGTTTAGACACTGCACGCGTCTCCTGTGGGTCTCCTACTTCCTAACCTTTGGTTGTTTCGTGTAGCCCCAGCGATTCCTCAGGCCCTGGGCTTATTCACTATTTCTGAAGTGGTTCTTATACCACTTACTTAGTATATGGTTTGTGAGGCCCCTAGGGCATAACTGTATTTGTGCAACTTATCATATGCTAATTGAGTAACTTGTGATGTACTTCAATCTCTGACCTCATAAAGAGTGCAGAGGGGTTGTGTTAGAAATAAATACATATATATTTGATATATACCTTGTGTGGTGTCCTTTCATTTGGTATTCAAGGTATTATAATTTGTAAAACAGCTTGCTTCACATGCTCTCTGAAGTTTTAGCCTAAGACTGCTGGTCCATGCTATCAATAGGATAGCTTGTCTATAAGGTTGAATTTACAACCACCATCAATAAGGGTCGCTTAGACTGGTGCAAGGTGCCCACTAGAATAATGGACATCATATCCCAGGCTAACTTCTCACACTACCCACCGGTAGAGGTTATCAAAACTCCTGCGACCCCGTAGCTGCAGTAGAAGCCTGCAGCTACAGCTAGTTTGGTATTCGGCAGTGGACGGCACAGAGAGGAGGGAGGAACCCAGTCGAGCAGGAGTCGCCATGGCCCAGAGGAGACACAAACTATAACCACAACCACAAGGTGAGGGGTGTCGAACCAATCTCCCCTGAGACAGAGACAGTAATATAATCTTGACAGTACTTGACAGCACTCTGACTATCGGTGCCTGTTTGGATGTGCTGGGACGTGTTTAGAAGAAGAGGGTCACAGAGATTGCTGAAGTCGTTGGAGTCGCTAGAGTAGAGAGGGGGCTTTTCCTTGGGTGTGTGCAAGCACAGCTGCCTTAGTGAAAGTGGCCAAAGGCGGAACCACATAGGCAGCCTAATCAGATCAAGTGTAGCCTGTGATCCGGTCTTAACTCTTGCCTTGTCCTCTACTTGTTCACTACTTGCCTTAATGTTTCTTTGATGAAGAGGGCCTCACGCTTGTGATAGTTGATGTGGTCTGCGATGTCTGGTACAGAGATCTGACGGCCGACCAGGAGAGAGCAGCAGAGAGCTGTGGAAAGCACTCTGAGCAGTGAGGAGCACTGCGGAGAGAGCAGTGGCATCGGCGGCCACAGGTCCAGCAGCTGCCAAAAGCACCAAAACCGCCAAAGAACGGCAGCCGCAGCGGTCTCCTAAAACGCCGCAAAACGTCGAACTGGCCCTGGGAGAAGCCCTGAAGGCCAAGTGGTGAGCCCTGTGGTGTGCTCTGTGGCGTGTGTGCGAGCATACGAGTGGGAACATCGGGAAGAGCACACACTGTGAGCCACCGCGGAAAACAGCGGAGTCGGAATATTGCCCAGGCACCCAAGGAGCTGCGGTCTAAGGACTACGTTGTAAGTGAAGAGTCTCCAACTGTCTTCCACCTTGACACCCAGCCATCTTTCTTTCTGCTCCTCTGCAACTCTGTACATCTGCCCTGGTGTGCCCAGTGTGAGTTAGCACAGCCAGTCTACGTTAGGCGCAGGTGGCAGAGGTAGAGGTAGAGGTGCTTCTTCCTTTGTGAGTTACGTGGCTCCGGTTGAGCTGCACGGTGTAGCGGTGTGTAGCTGTCCCGGCGGTCCGGCGAGGAGAGTGACTGTTTCTTCGTCTTCAGACCCGGTCCCAGAACCCAGCCGGAGCCTGTGCCTGTGTCTGTTCCTTAGCCCCCCACCAAGGAAGCAGCAGTGTGGTGAGGCGGCATGAGGCTGAGTCTCCAGGAGAGTCTTTGGAGCGGAGCCAGGAGCGGCGGAACCCGGAAGCGGTTTGGAGCCTTTGGTCTTCTTTTCCTGTGGCAGCCCGCAGTGACTGCCTTCAACCTTCAGCCCTGCTTGCAAGTTTTGACGGTAGGGAGCAATTCTCCTTCCTCTTTCCTTCTTCGCGGAAGTAGCCGCTAGGAGTGTCTAAGTTTGTAAGCGGCAGGAGCCGTGAAAATAGTGAATTCTCGGGGCAGAAGCCAGCGCCTTACATTGGTGGTGTGAGCCGAAAAGGAGCTGACACTGGACTGAGCAGTAGCCGTGAGCTAACTACATTAGCGTCAGGATTTGATATTTCATTGCTTTATTATTATTAATACTAATATTATTACTAATATTGCTGTGCTCAGCCCATACAAGGGGCAAGTGCCCAGGAGTCCTGGTTCTCTCATACAAAGAGGCCATAACCGCATCTGATTCATCTAGCAGCGGGACGCAGATTTCACAAATATATATATATATATATATATTTTTTTTTTTAGTGATTGACTTTAGCGCTGGTTTTCCGAGCAGCTGAGGCTAAGAGCCGAGTGCGGAGTGTGATGTGAGGAGCAGAGCCAAGCAACCTTGCGTTCTGGCAGGGTGAGGAGGACACCCGGAGAGAAGTCTGGCGTCCTTAGAGGACTCTCTAAAAGGAAAAAAGTTGTGAAAACAATAAACGAGGCAAGTTCCACCCTAAAGAGCCCGTTAATCTCGCCAATAGCCTCCTTGTTTGATAAAGTTAAAACAAACAAAAAAACTGCACAAAACCTGAGATTTCAGTTCCTAAAGGATCCCGGATCATCTTTCTGTGCAACTCCAGGGGAAATATCGGGTTTGATGACTCCGTTGGCACCCTTAAAAACACCCATTGGTGAGAGACGCAAAGGGGGAAGACAAAACTCAAACAATTATCCTGGAGAAATCAAACTCAACCTTTATTGAAATCTGTAACTCACTCACAAGAACTGAACTATCAGAAGGAAAAGTAAAAAAAAATCCAACTAGTGGAATGCTAACACAAAATACCTTTACAACAACAGCGACAGTACATACGGCACCAGATGATGCTAACACTACAACAGAGCAGCAAGAGCTTCCACTTGCCCCTATTATAACCAAGGGAGAAAGTACGCCAAGTGGTTCGGTTACAATCCATAAGTCTCAAAAGACTCATGATTCTAACATCACAACTATTCTCACTTCTCAAGCTAAAAACATGATCAAACAATTAGCACACAATCTCTACAATCAAGTACTGAGGATCTCGCACACCTATGGCTAAACTCATGTTTTTCCCTGGCCAATATGGACGAGCCTCTGGTAAACAAATCCTCAATCCACATAGAGGAGATAATGGAGGAGGCCCAAGGATGTGACGAAGTGGAGAATAAAATAGTTAGTACGTGTCACAGGGGTAGTCAATGTAGGTCAACAGACGCCAGAGACAATATATCACCAAAACAGTTTGAGAGATCTTGCAAAACTCCAAAAAATGGGGAAAATGCCAACATCAGCAACACTGCTGGGCAACCCGATTTCGTTACACCGCTATTGCAAGCATTGCAAATGTCAAGAGCAACTTTGATAATGCAATCAGACAAATTGGATATACAAATAGATTTAATGAATGTCATTGTATCATATATAGCTGGAATAAACACAAAACTGGACAATTTAAGCAATCTAATTAAAAGAGTACAAAAATTTATCCCCCACAGGAACCAGCATGTACCTGTGGGACAATTTTAGACAAATTAAGTTCATTAACAACAATTTTAGAACAGATACTCAATTTGAACGAACGTTTGATCACCCCGGCATTTAAGTCAGGTCAATTTGGAGTCTCTACAAATCAGATACAATCACAAGTAGATACATATTCCAGAATAGAGCAAAAGAGTGAAGCTCAACCCTCCATAGCCAGGAACACGGAACACATAGGAACTAATAACGCAATAGTAACGAACTATACAATTGACCAACAAGAAATGAAGCCGGCACAATCAAGGAGACAAAGAAAGAAGGAAAGGAAAGCAAGAAACAAAAAACCTGCCTTAGAACCTCAGCGTGGCATTAGAGTATACTCTATCTTTTCCAAAAACAAAGCCGGAGGAGCGAAAGAAGAACTTCTCTCTGAATCTAGACTGGACAGATCTTTACGTAACTCCGCCTCTTCTATTGAAGAAACAGGAGATAAGTATATTAGCACAACTCAGATTCCGGAAAAGGAATTTAAGGGTTCAATCATAACGGATAACGAGGCTTGCTCTTTGCAACCGACGAAAGACTTCCAGAAGTGGTGCTACCAGGTAAATCCGTAGTTACGATAGGAAATTGTGAAAAAAACACACGGATTACTAAACTGGCAGATGACACGGTTAGCCATTGCCATAAGGAAGAAAAAATACAGACAACAGCTGCACCAATGAGATTGCATTTGCAAGATAGGGAAATAGATACAGAAAGTAACCATACAGAGGGGTATCTAAAAACAATTGAGTTAAAAACAATATCAAAGCCACAAACCCAGCTGTATGCCCAAAAATCGACATGGGAACCTGCAGTAAATAGGGAAACAGATAATGTAAATATTCCAACAAGTACGGAAACTAGTATAGAAGTAGAGCAAGAGAAAATGATTTCCCCATCACTACAGACAGTGAAAGAAGCGGGTGACCAATACCCTTCAGAGGCACATCAAAGCCCAACACCATGATTTAATGCAGCAAAACAATGCAGCTTGTTACAAGGCCAATTAAGCTTCTGTATATCAAATCAGGGCAAATCGCATATGAAGAATCCTGAAGCTAAGGACATAAAAAGGGGAACACCACAGCACAAAGAGATACATCAACAGATAATATGGACACCTGAATATGAAACGCAGGGCAGGCATGACACTCTGAATAGAAGCAATATTTTGAAACCTATGGCTGAAATTACGGAACTAAGAAACATACAATCAATAGATCTTGTAGCTGTTCAATTTCTTTAAGGGAATAATGAAGTAACTAAAGAACAAACATTTACCACATGGAAAACGCCAGAGCTAGCGCAAACAATATTTAAAAGTTCGGACATATTTCTAACTTGGGGCATACAAATATCAGCATCCAATATTCCCCGCTATCCATTTCCTTTGAAAGAACTTCACGCACAGCAAAAACATAGGAAAACAGACAAGATGGTAGTACAAACGCAGGTCTATTCAATATTACAAAATGCTAAAGGCAGGAGCAACACAGCCCAGTCCCCATAGAAAGCAGTTAAAGATCCTCATGGGGAGTTCAACTCAAACTTAGATCAATGGAATTGGCTTCCCAGCTTGCTTATCAATAGGAGGAGTAATTGACAAAAGAAAGATAGGGATAACTACGCTGAAACCGAAAGTATACATATGTTATCGTGGAATATTGCTGGGGCAAGGAAACTACTAGAGGAGGGTCTCCCTCTAAAGGAATTGGCAAATTGCAACATAATTGCATTGCAAGAGACATGGGGCCCGATGTAGGTAAATCTTTTTTACCACTTCTTAAATACCGATTCATACCGAATCGGTATTTAAGAAGTGGTAAAAAAGAGGAGGGGGGATGTAGGTATTTCAGATTCGGTAAATACCGAATCGTTAAGATTCGGTATTTACCGATTCTGTAAATACCGAATCGGTAATGCCCATTGATTCCCATGGGCATTGAAGCCAATAGGAATCAATGGGCATTACCGAATCGGTATTTACAGATTCGGTAAAACCGATTCCAGCAAGGGTGCAGGGGGTGTCACTTTGACACCCTCTGGCACCCCGAAAATAGGCATGTGCGCCATGTGGCACACAGACATGCCCTAAGGGCATGTCTGTGTGTCACATGGCACAGGTGTGCATGCACACATGTGCATGCACACCTGGATTTTGTATTTTACCACCCAATTGGATTGGGTGGTAAAATACCGATTCTTCAAGCCCTGTGGCACACTGACATGTGCCAGCTACATCTGCATTTACAGAATCGGTATTTTACCGAGTCTGTATTTACCGATTCGGTAATTTTACCGAATCGGTAAATACAGAATCGGTAATATACCGATTCTGTAAATGCATGCCCTACATCTGAAAACCCTAATACCGGTCGGAAACGGCCAAAATCGGCCGTTTCCGACCGGTATTAGGGCTCCTACATCTGGCCCTAAGTCACAAGAAGATCTCCCGATAGCTGGCTTCATTCTTTATATTGTAGCAGCAGAAAAATGTAAGGAATATGGCTGAGCAATAGGCGGACTGACAGTCTACGTATCTACTGCCTTAAAACAGAACAGCTGAAATCTCCTGACCCTAGTATACAACTTATTAAATTCTCGGATCAAAACACAGTCAATAGAAGAACGATATTTTTGATTAACTATTATACACAGCCAAAGTACCAAATTAAAAAGGAAAAATATATTCTCTTAAGCAAAATAATCTCAGGCTTACGCTGTGCCTAGCCCACATGGTGTTTAATAGTGACTGGAGATTTTAACTCTAACCTGATATTCACGCCGGATTAAGACAAAATCTTGACAGCAGATGTAATGTAATGTAAGATCACACTTATATTGCGCTGCTATCGCTCCGAGGAGCATCTTGGTGCTCAACAACCAACCCTGCTGGAAAAGGTTGGTGGACAGAAGGCAACTTCAAACATATTGCAAGCTTTACACTAATGCCCTACAAGCCACATCTGAGAGTGAGAAGACCCAAGTCTTCAAGAGTTTCCTAAATTCGTAGGCTCTGAAGGTGATGACAAGCACCTTAAATAGGACACGCTTATGGATGGGTAACCAATGTAGAATCTTAAGCGCAGTCGATGCAGATGATCTTCTCGGCCAGCGAAGAACCAGGCGGGCAGCAGCATGCTGGACTATCCGCAGCCTATGGGGAACTGCTTTGTTGGTACCTGCATATAGACTGTTGCAGTATTTCAGTCTAGATGTTATCAAAAGCTACTGCCACTGTTTTCCTGGCTGCAAGAGGGAGAAGGTCAAAGAACTTCTTCAATGATTTAATAATCTGGAAGCAGGAGCTAGCCAAACCTATCGCTTGCTGCTTAAATGATAATTGGTCATCAAATTTGATGCCCAAATTTCGTGCAGAGGAGATGGTACTAGGAGGAGCTTCGGCACCTTCAGGCCGCCACTGTTTAGGGGAGAAAAGATTTTGAGATCCGAAGGGTAGTATTTCTGTCTTCCCTGAGTTACACTTGAGGTGATTGTTCTTTATCCACTCAAATGTAGCCGTAAGACAGCTCTTCAGATTTTCCTCAGCGCCAGACAGCTCCCTATCCATCACCAGGATCAGCTGAGTATCGTCAGCATACGAAATGGTGTTAATCTGGTAAGAGGCGATTAACTCAATCAGGGGTACCATGTAAAGATTAAAAAGTACAGGGCTCAAGCTAGAGCCCTGAGGGACTCCTGAGCTGATAACTTTTTCTTCAGATTTGAAGTCTCCTAATACTGTAATCTGACGTCTCTGGGTGAGGAAATTTTTTAGCCATGCCATTACCACTCCTCCTATACCTGCTTTAACCAGACGGTCCACCAGGATAGAATGTGCGACCGTATCGAAGGCTGCCGATAGAGCGAGTAAAATCAGGACGGCCTTCGTCCCTTGGTCTAATGCCATTCGCAATGCCTCTGCCGTAAACAAGAGGGCAGATTCAGTTGAATGCTTGGGTCAAAACCCCGATTGATTGGAGTGCAGAATGTTATTCTCCTCAAAAAAACTCGTAAGTTGTTTGTTAACGAATTTCTCCGTCAGCTTGAACACCGCGGGGAGTAGGGAAATGGGATGCAGGTTGGACAGGGTGGTTGGATCTGGTAAGGCTTTTTTCTGAAGTGGCATGACCGCTGCGCACTTCCAGTCACCTGGGATTTCTGCCGTGGCCAGTGAGGAATTAATAATACTATTAATAGTTGGATTTATCTCCTCAACCAAGGTCCGCAGGACCATAGGTGGACAGAGATCAAATGGAGATCCAGATTTTATTGATAAGATGGCCTGATGTGAGTCCTCCAGAGAAAAAGGCATAAATGAGTCAAAGCGTGAGAAGTTAATAGCCTCAGAGCCTGTTCTTGTTGATTCTACGTTTGTCGGAATAGGTGGGATAGAAGGGAAGTCCTTAACGATATCGGAGATTTTCTTCTCAAAATAGGTAGCTATGGCATTACAGAGCGGGAAAGAGGGGGGAATTTTCTGAGAGAGTGATGTAGGATTGGTGAAGCTGTGGAAAAGTAAATTATGCCATGTTCTGTGTCCCTACGCGTCCTCCATCATATGTTATGTGTGCATGATTAATATGCATATGTATTCCCCATGTTCGATTAAAGACGCAATTATAGTTGTGTCCACCTCTAGTATGCCAGTTTCCAGTTCTCGTGAATACTACGAATATCAGGCTTATGTAAAGCTACGTTGCCACGTTTCTCAGTGTGCACGTTAATGCATTGTAAAGTCCCCGTTTCTAGGCCTCAAAAGGGCCCGGACACCAGATTCAGCTCCTGTCTCCTGAAGCCCTCGCTGAGGAGCAATACAGCCCCCACCTGTATCCTCGACCCTTCACTTACTTCCAGCCTCACAGTGCCCGGTTCAGCCTGGCTCTGCCTCTGAGTCTGCCAAGAGTATGTTATGATTCGAGTTATCAGTACAGCCCTCCTTCTCTGCATTCCTAAAGCTACTGAATCGCATCAATAGTTTCCGTCATTGTCTAGCCTCTACGTCTCCATGTAAGAGAAATACTGCATTTAATGGTCATTTAATATTCTTCATCACGCACTACATGTAGAATAATGCATGCTCCAGTCCTAGAGTCTGTTAGCCTTTACCCCGATAACTTTTGGATTCTATCAACATGTTCTCTAAACATCAGATACTAGATATTACTTAGGTACATGTCGCCCTGACTCTCCAGACTTCAGTCTCTGCTCCTAGCACAGAGTTCATAGCCCCCAGCTTCTCCTAGTAATACGTCATTGCCAGTTTGCGCGCACCATCAGGTTAGAGGTCCCGGCTCCTTAGGTAGCCCCCTCCATTGTTTCCGCCCCATTCATGACATATTCTGTTACGTTTGCATCACATGTCTATGTATATGCCCTGTTACACCTCTTTTCACCCTTATCTTTCGCGACTGCTACGCGTCATGCCTATTGCTCCACCCACTGCTACGCCTATTGCAATGTAATGCTATGTGTTTGCGTTATGTATATATGCTCATGTACTGTTATTAAATAGCACGCTAGCCATTCCAGATCCTGACCCCCGGCAGCGCTGCCAGGGCTTGCCATCCTATTCCTGTGCAGGTTGTCCTGTTCCTGTCCTTATGCTGTATTAAACCTGCAAAACTCCTACTACCTCGAATCTTGACTCTTATTTATTGAGCTATCTGTTATTCATTTATGCATTCAAAAAGAGAGGTATTATTTATTTATTTACCACATAATGGCGCCCGAACAGGGACTTGCCCTTTCCCCACGCGCCGGTGAAGCCACGCCGGCCCCCTGACCCTCTGCAGCCGTGACGGAACCATACCGTGCACGTGCAGATATTTCTGCTTCAAGTATCCCTCAGGCCCACGGAGGAGACGGAGGAGGCGGTCCAGCATCCAGACGAGGCGGTGGAGGAACACGGCGAGTCCCGACCAGAGCCCAAGCCGAGAGTCCAAGGTCCGAGGTATCTGGAGGTCCACCCGTAACTGAAGTCCGAAGTTCGTCGTCCGTCGTCGTAGCAGTCCAGTCCAGTCCGAGGCCTTCCGTTCTTGCTGCCCGGTGAGTACCGTTACTGGGGTAGTATCTAGACAGGGTCAATTTAATTGACTCTGGTCCGTGGGTTGGTGGTACACAGACCCACAAACGAAGTGTCCACTTCGGTGGATGCGGGTCCTGACGTGTCTCTTTATGAGACCGGTAAGTTTCGTACTGTTTCAGCAGTGCATCTAGTTTCTGTTCTAGTCAGTTCTGTTCTCGAGAAAATTCATGTATTCTGTGTTCCGTATTCCAGGTAGTATTCTGTTCGAACTGTTATTCTAAATGTTCTTCATGTATTTTGATGTTGTGGTATGAGTGTGAAGTAATTATCGTGTTTATTGTGTAATTACGTATTGTGTCTCAGTTACAGTTCAGTCATGCCCTTGTTTTCTAAGTTACGTCAGTTAAAAACTAGAAAGGGTCTGCCGGAAGCAGCAGTTCCTGTCCCGCCTAGGGACAGTCCAGGTCATTTTATGTATCAGAAGCATGGCATAAGCGCCATATTGTATCTAGATTTATGGGTCGAGTATACCAAACAGTTAGAGGAAAAGTATAGATGGCCTGTATCAGGCACATGGGATGCCGAGTGCATCATGCGAGTAGAAGAAGCATTATGGAAAAAGAAAGCCAGACAGTCACAGAAAGATGCCATCGAGTTATGGCGCAAAGAATCTCATAAAAGAACCGAAAAAGAAATCAGAAAGTCAGAATTAAGTAGAGAATCCTTAGAACGAGCCCAAGAAAGGGAATTAATCGAGATAGGTGAACGAGTCAAAACCGAACAGACAGACAGACAGAGGAACGCCCTCATTAAGGGTATGTATCCTCTTCTTGCCGAGGGCTTGCCAAAAGCGACCCCAGAGGCGTCCAGTAATTTCCCGCTACCATTAGTTCCGACCAAGCTACGTCACAAACCGACCGCAGCTGATATTTTCATTTCGTCCTATTTGGACGACACAGTCCCAGAATATGCAAATCCCGCTCCGCCAGTCCCTGTAAATCAGGCACTTCCCGCTCCTCCAGACACCGGAGTACCTGTTACGGTACCCCCGGTCCAGCCCGCCATACAAGTCCAGCCTGCATTTCCATTTCCCACTCTGCCAGGACGAAGAGCATCAGTAGACGACTCTAGTTTAGGGGCCGCAGGAGGAGGTCCTCCTCAAACCCCGCCGCCACACAAGCGTCTAACGTTAGCCGAATTACATGCACAAGCGTCACAGCGTACGCCCAGATATCAGTCTGTTGCAGAAATAAGAAAAGCCCTTAACGAATGTGGCTATGATCCAGTCCCAGGCGAGGATAATATGGTTTTATATTCATTACGCGTAAGAAAGGTGGCCGAGTATCTAGTCACCCTACCAAATATGAAAGAAGATCTAGACAGAATATATCGTTTCATCCGTACAGGGGATGATCCAGAAAGCATTGGCGAAGTCATGTCTCAAAGGAAAGCTGAGATCCAGCTCATGATACTAAAGTTTTTGATTAATTGTCTAATACGAGAACAAGATTATCCGACCAAAGATCGAGCCGAAATGAAAGTCCTGACAAGGTGGAGTGATAATATAGCCGAGGGTAAGCACAAGACCATCAGTGCTATGGAAAGTATGTACAAGAAAATCCGTAAAGAAATAATAAAGTTACACGAACAGCGTAAAGCAGCACAAGTAAGCGAGAAAGAAAGTAACTCTGATCCTGAAGAGGTAGACGACGAGAATCCCGCCAGAATAGCGTATGTAGGAAAATCTAGATTTCCAGATCGCCATTTACGCCCAGAACACAAGTCAACTTTCCATCATCCAGCACCAGAACAAGGTTCTCTAGAACAAGTGTTTCAAGCTACCGATCACATTCTGAAATCACGGATCGGTTACAGTGAGTTAAGTACTATGCATGAACAAGAACTAGCCCGATCAGCAGTCCGATGGATTACTGATTCTACCACTTTTCCAGACGAAATAGTGGCACAAATGTTTCTGAAATTGCCCCCAGCCGAGCAGCGACTGGTGGGTATGTATATGACCCAGCACCTCATTACATTGTATGAGGGTCAACATTCTGATCCAGGTCCGTTACACGATGTCCTGAACGAGTTACTCCAGTATAGATGGAAAGGTTTAGGTACTGATTTAATTAGTGTCATTCTAGAACAGCGCCACAAATATAGTATGTTTTTGAACCCGCATTTTGTTCATGTCTCACCCCCAGAAAGTAAACCCTTTTACATAGACAGACAGAATCCGTTACGAGAAGTGCATCCAATTAAGACAGACGGTGGTGAAATGCAACGAGTGTTTGTTTACACCCCTATCACAAAGATGGAACTCTTAGAGATGAAAAAGTTAATTCCCTGTCATGATAAAGATCCAGCAGGGTTCCACCGAGAATTAAAAGACATGCTCCGTATGGGAGAATACACGTATCCAGATATTATTAAAATGTTAAAAGTCCTGTTGCCCGCAGGGGTATATGAGAAACTCAAGGAAAAAGAATGGGAGGTGGGAGAGAAAAAGATAGATTGGGCAGTCCTAGAAGCTGAAGACAAGGCACGAGTACCAGGTACCGGTCTTGGAGCGAAATGTAAAGAATTACCTGAATTATTGATTCAAGTTTTACCCAGATTGTTAACAACGAAAAAGGAAGACTGGGATGCAATCTCACCCTGTAAACAGAAACAAGACGAAGACATTAGTGATTTTTATTCTAGATTTGAGTAATGTTTTAGCATCAACAGTGGCCTCAAGACAAGTAGTGAGTCATACCCTCACCTTTTTGTTACTAAATTAGTCGAGAATTCAAGTCCACCAATTAAAAATCGAGTTTTGAAAGTCGAAAGTACCTGGCAAGCTAATACCCCGTCCCAGATGTTACAGATGCTCCAATACCACCAGAATAGAATCAGGGAAGAACAAGAACACGAGAGAAAGCGTATGAAAGACACGAAAATGAAAGTACTAGTTGCACAATCTATTCCACAAGACAGTCAGAAGAGGGGTCCGAATCAAGCCAGTCATCCTGCAGCTCCCGTTAAAGGGAACTGCAATTATTGTAAACAGCCAGGTCATTTTATAAACGAGTGTGCAGTTCTGAAACACAACATAGCTACTGGTAAGACTAAAGAAAGACCACGTCCACCTAGACAAGAACAAGTTTCACAGACTCCTCAGCCACAGAATGCACCACAGACAGTTACAGCACCGCAGCCCATCGCTGCAACACAGCATGTTACACAGCAGATGTACCAGTATGCACAGTCCGAGTATCCAGAGTATCAGCCGTATTCATGAAACAGCCTAGAGAGGGAGGTAGGCTTGCCTCTCATCGAGATACCTGTAGATCAAGAAGGTCCCTATGTTCATAGTCAAGTATTAGGGAAAGACAGAAAGTTTTTGATTGATACAGGGGCAAGTAGGACCACAATTAGTCACGCCGAAGTTCCAGGGGCTCCGCTCTCAGGCTCAAGAAATGTTTCCCTTGGATTTTCAGGAAAACCCATTGTAAATGAAATATCAAAGCCAGTTACTCTAGAAGTAGGTCCATTGTCCCGTACTACTGATCTGTTACTTACTAAGTCATGTCCAGAAAATCTATTAGGCATTAAAACACTGAAAGAATTAGGTGCAGTTATATGCTGTTCCCCAGAGGGAATACGTCTGTTCCTGCGTGACTTTAAGGGTCACTATGTATTACGAGATTTTGATCCCAGATTGTCTAATGTTCCGCAGCATTTATGGGCGCAAGGTCCAACTGATGTAGGTTACATGCAAATCACACCCCATCGTGTGACTCTCAAGCCAGGTGTAGTGTTACCACGAATCAGACAGTACAGATTGCCACCTGAGGCTGTAGCAGCCTTATCCAAAATTATTGACGAGCTCATCGCTCAAGGAGTGGTTGTAGAAACTGACTCCAATGTATGTAATTCTCCGATCATTCCAGTCATGAAACGTACTGATCCAAATGCACCCCCAGTATATCGTTTAGTGATTGATCTCCGAGAACTTAATAAATGTATTATTCCTCAGTACCCAGTTGTCCCAGATATCTCTTCCCTATTAACAGCCATTGATTCCGAAGCCATGTTCTTTACTGTAATCGACCTCAAGAACGCGTTTTTCAGTGTTCCCATTCATCCAGACAGCCAGTTTCTTTTCGGATTCTGTTTAAATGGAAGGAGCTATATGTTCACACGAGCTCCTCAAGGTTTCACAGAAAGCCCTAGTATTTACAGTCAAGCACTTAAGAGACAACTTGATAATGTTCACATGCCAACTGACACTGCCCTGCTCCAGTATGTCGATGATCTATTGATCACAGCCCGTTCTGAACGTGCTTGCGAGCGAGCATCCCTCACAGTTCTGTATTTCCTAGCCGAGATGGGGCACAAGGTGTCCCCTTCGAAGCTTCAATTCTGTGTCCAGCAAGTGGTCTACTTAGGACACTTACTGTCCAAGAGGGGTAGGCAGTTGACACCTGACCGTATTCAGTTAATAGCGAGTCTTCCTCAGCCCAAGACCCAGAAGGAGGTACGTGCTTTTATCGGCCTTACTTCTTATTGCCGACAATGGATTCCTCAGTATGCATTTCTAGCCAAGCCACTGATACAGTTAACGACACAGGAGGCAGCCGTATCGACTGTTCTCCCTTGGACATCTGAACATACACTTAGCTTCAATGAGTTAAAGAAAGCTTTATGTCAAGCTCCAGTTCTAGCAACACCGAACTACAGTAAGCCTTTTACACTTTTCGTCACAGAACGCCAAGGTACAGCATTATCTGTTCTCACACAAGATCAAGCAGGACAATACAAGCCATGTGCTTATTTATCGAGCACATTAGATCCTGTAGCCCAGGCTCTGCCTGCGTGCCTCAAGTCAGTTGCAGCCACAGCACTAGCTATCAGACAAAGTGATTCCATAGTATTAGGACACTCCCTGACAGTACAAGTTCCACACTCCGTGGAAGTTCTTTTAAATCGAACACAGACCCAGCACTTGACAATTGCACGTTTAACAGGTTATGAATTGACACTGTTCCAGCCACACATAGAAATCAGACGCTGCAACGTTTTAAATCCTGCTACATTGTTACCATCAGTTACTTCGAATTCTGCCACACACGACTGTGTGGAAGTAGTTAACATCATGACCAAGCCAAGACAAGATCTGACAGATATTCCATTACCAGATCCCGACCTGACACTTTATGTGGATGGTTCATGCATGAGAACAAGTACAGGAGAACTAGTCGCCGCGTATGCAGTGACTACTGACACTGAAGTTATTGAGACACCGTATTGACACCCTGTCCGCTCAAGCAGCAGAGCTAGTTGCTCTGACACAAGCCTGCATACACGCCAAGAACCTGAAAGTTAATGTTTACACAGATTCACGCTACGCATTTGGAGTCGTACACGACTTTGGAGTGCTCTGGCAGGAGAGAGGTTTCATGACTTCTCATGGAACCAAGATTCAGCATGGTCTCCTTATTCAAGCTCTGTTAGATGCAATACATTTACCGACATCCATTGCTATCATGAAATGCAAAGCACATACGAAAGTTACTGACATTATTTCCCAGGGTAATGATCTAGCAGATCGCACAGCCAAGCTTACAGCTCAGACTCCAGACATTCCAGCTAACATGACACACACTCTAGATCCGACTACATGTATGACAATTAAGGACCCTACTCAAGATGTCATAGATATCCAGTTACATGCTACTCCCGAAGAAATCAAGAAATGGTCCGAACAAGGAGGGGTCCAGACAGATCAAGGATGGGTGACGAAGGGAAAAGCCACATGGTTTCTCCCCGACTCTATGGTTCAAGTCATTATCAATACCGCACATAGTCCAGCACATTTAGGAGAAAAAGCTATGTTAGACAGTATCCAGAACATTTGGTTCAACAAGCATTTACGAGCTGCAGCCAAGCAGAAAGTCCGTACCTGTATGATATGTTGTCAGTTTAATCCAGGTAAAAGTGTCCAGGTGGAACAAGGTGGATTCCAACCTCCTGACCACCCTTTTGAAGTCCTCCAGATGGATTATATTCAGATGGAGCGATGTCGAGGTTTCAAGTATGTCCTCGTAGTTGTATGCGCTTTGTCCAGGTGGACAGAAGCATATCCAGTCCCAGATTACACAGCCGCGACCACTGCCAAGCAGTTGGTTCGTGAGTTCTTCCCCCGTTATGGACTCCCTAGGGTCGTATATTCTGATAACGGCCAGCCATTCTCCTCAGAGTTAATGAAGCATGTTTCCCTTTTGTTAGGGTACCAGTGGAAGTTCCATTGTGTACGCCACCCTGAAGCAGCAGGTCTCGTAGAGAGACATAACCAGACCCTGAAAATCCGCATCGCCAAAGTATGTAAAGAGAAAGGTGTGGACTGGCTAGTAGCTCTGCCAGTCGCTTTGTTCTATATGCGCATGGTCGCACATTCCAGATCAGGTCTGTCCCCGTATGAGGTCGTATTCGGCCGCCCCCCTAACATGTGGGGTACACCCAGACCCCGAAGTATTACCGATGTTTCAAGTAATATGCTGACAGATTACCTAGCTTCCTTGATGTCTGCCCTCAACTCTTGTCGTTCACAGGTTGCCGCCGCATTTCCAGACAATACCGAGGTGGCACCGCATGAAATCGTTCCCGGATCCATGGTTTTAGTGAGAAATTTTGACCGCTCAAGTCCGCTAGAGCCTCGCTGGAAGGAGCCCCGACAGGTCCTCCTCGCCACCCGCACAGCCGTGAAGTTGGAGGGACGCAAAGGCTGGGTGCACCTTTCGCACATAAAGAAATTTTATGGATTGAAGCCCGTTTCAAAGAACATTTCTCAGGATTTGAAAGACTGCCAAAGTACTATTCTCAAGGACTGTCCCGCAAAGAACAATGATACTGCACCCTCCCTGTTAGAGAAAACTCCGCAGCAGGAGTATAAGTTGAAACTCCGGTCTAGTAAAATAAGTCAGCCAGTTTGATTGTCTAAGTCCTCCCCTAGGTGAAACGGTTAGACTGTTTCTGACATGTATAAAATAGACCCCCATAGTGAGAGAGTTAGTCAAAACTCAATCCGATGTATCGTTTTTCTAAGTTTCATATTATTTCTCAGCATTATGATTTCCTGCACCAGTTATGCATTTTACCTGTATTTTCCAGTTTCTCATGTAAATAAGTCTACTAATGCTACAGTAGAGCACACGTTTAGTGATCTGCCTCCTCATGAACTCTCTTACCGCCTCGCTATGCGTAATAACTCTTTTATCCGCATGTTACATTATTCACACCAGACCAGCAATGCCACTAATTGTTGGGTGTGTGGTCGACTCCCCCCTTTTCAGACACCGAAGGGAGTTCTGCCACTCTTTCCTTATCCATTTTCACATAATGGTTCGTGTGGAGCATGGTCCACGTTAACGTCATCTTCAACAGATATGTCTTTTCTTAATAGTACATGTTTCCCAGACAAGCAAGGTCTTCCCCACAGAACAGGGTTAGATCTAGAAAACGAAGTTTACAATTTAGGTAATTATTCTTCGAATTTCATGGTCCTGAATGTTCAGTCTGATACTACTCCAGACTTACCTGCTATTTCACTACTACCAGTCAAAGGTGAATTATGTGTCCGAAATAATGGTTCCGTACATGTAGGACATAGCGATTGTACTACTATTGTCAAGTATAGTGACAGTGGGAAATCTATTTTTAAAGCTTCACGTCATTCATATTTTATTTGTGGTCAGACCGCATATGTTCGTCTGCCCCTCGATTGGGAGGGAACCTGTCACATTGCCTTCCTACTGCCACCTGTTTTCCTAGCCCCATCTGATTATCATAGAAACACACATCTAGTACACATTAGACATAGAAGGGAGATCGAGTCCCCAATTGTCGATTATACTGAAACTGCTCTAGAACAGTATACAGATTTCAATAGAGGTTTCTTCTTCTTTATAGGACCTATCCAGAATAGTAAGCTAATCCGTAGATTAACAAGAACCCTTGAAGCAGTAGTGAATGAGACTGCCTCTGCTCTAGGTAACTTAACCGAAGAGCAATCTGCCATGAGATTTGTAGTTTTGCAAAATCGTCTCGTCCTTGACGTCATACTGGTCGATAGGGGCGGGGCATGTAGAGTCATCGGATCCAGTTGCTGCATTTTCATTCCAAATAACGCGCCGTCTGTTTATTCAGCTATAACCAGACTTCATAAAATTGCCCATCTGTTACACCAAAATCCAGGCACCTGGACATGGTCCGGTTGGTTCTGGAATATAGTTTCCGCCTGGGGATGGAAAGTCTTGTCCTTTCTAGGTATTGCAGTAGCGATCATATTCAGCTGCTGCCTCTGTATACAATGTGGCCCTGCGATTTGCGGCATTTGTGCTACATCTTGTATTCCTAGTCCTAGGTCCCGTTCTAAATCCCGTTCAAAAAGAATTCGAGACGAGCAAATGATACTGTATGAAATAATAGATGGTATCATGAATATTGATGTTTCCTGATGGAAGCGTAGTGACAAGGAGGGAATGTGGAAAAGTAAATTATGCCATGTTCTGTGTCCCTACGCGTCCTCCATCATATGTTATGTGTGCATGATTAATATGCATATGTATTCCCCATGTTCGATTAAAGACGCAATTATAGTTGTGTCCACCTCTAGTATGCCAGTTTCCAGTTCTCGTGAATACTACGAATATCAGGCTTATGTAAAGCTACGTTGCCACGTTTCTCAGTCTGCACGTTAATGCATTGTAAAGTCCCCGTTTCTAGGCCTCAAAAGGGCCCGGACACCAGATTCAGCTCCTGTCTCCTGAAGCCCTCGCTGAGGAGCGATACAGCCCCCACCTGTATCCTCGACCCTTCACTTACTTCCAGCCTCACAGTGCCCGGTTCAGCCTGGCTCTGCCTCTGAGTCTGCCAAGAGTATGTTATGATTCGAGTTATCAGTACAGCCCTCCTTCTCTGCATTCCTAAAGCTACTGAATCGCATCAATAGTTTCCGTCATTGTCTAGCCTCTACGTCTCCATGTAAGAGAAATACTGCATTTAATGGTCATTTAATATTCTTCATCACGCACTACATGTAGAATAATGCATGCTCCAGTCCTAGAGTCTGTTAGCCTTTACCCCGATAACTTTTGGATTCTATCAACATGTTCTCTAAACATCAGATACTAGATATTACTTAGGTACATGTCGCCCTGACTCTCCAGACTTCAGTCTCTGCTCCTAGCACAGAGTTCATAGCCCCCAGCTTCTCCTAGTAATACGTCATTGCCAGTTTGCGCGCACCATCAGGTTAGAGGTCCCGGCTCCTTAGGTAGCCCCCTCCATTGTTTCCGCCCCATTCATGACATATTCTGTTACGTTTGCATCACATGTCTATGTATACGCCCTGTTACACCTCTTTTCACCCTTATCTTTCGCGACTGCTACGCGTCATGCCTATTGCTCCACCCACTGCTACGCCTATTGCAATGTAATGCTATGTGTTTGCGTTATGTATATATGCTCATGTACTGTTATTAAATAGCACGCTAGCCATTCCAGATCCTGACCCCCGGCAGCGCTGCCAGGGCTTGCCATCCTATTCCTGTGCAGGTTGTCCTGTTCCTGTCCTTATGCTGTATTAAACCTGCAAAACTCCTACTACCTCGAATCTTGACTCTTATTTATTGAGCTATCTGTTATTCATTTATGCATTCAAAAAGAGAGGTATTATTTATTTATTTACCACAAAGCTGTTCACTATCTTAAAGATCTCTTTCTGTCCCTTGTCGGAGGAAGAGATGACCTGTAAGTAGCATGTTTTTTTTGCCAGCTTAATTGCGACATGATAGTTCCTTCGTGCAGATTTATATATATCACGAGCAGCCGCCTCATAATTTCTACGCCACCTCCGCTCAAGTGCCCTCACTTTGCCGAACTCAATTTTTAAGGCTAGTGAAAACCATGGGGCACTCTTTCTGGTTTTAGTGCAGCTTGAGTTGTTGTACTTCTTCATTTTATCCAAGGACGAGCCAAATGTTACCAACCACTCACAGTATTGCTGATTGTCTATTAGAGTGTGACCTGTTAATGCGGGTTTACTAACTCTTAGCTTCTCCAATAGATCGGGCCTTTTAAGGGCATTTGGTTTACTGCTGACAGAGCCAGCTTTCATACCTTTCGCCGAGGCCTTCTGTTTTACAAGGAGGTCGAATGGAATAAGTTTATGATCTGACCACGTTAAAGTAGAGGGGGGTTTAACCACTAAGCAGTCAGAGTTAGAACAAATACAGTCCAACACATGGCCTGCTATATGGGTAGGTTCCGGTGTTAACAAGGTCAGGCCACGTATATTATTAATATCCATAAAACCCATAGTACCTGGTTCGCTAAGGGAATCTAAATGGAGATTAAGATCTCCCAACACCGTGCAATGGGCAAACGTAAGTGCGAGCTCGCTCAGCACGTCTCCAAGGCTTTCCAGAAAGTCAGTAGATGGGCCAGGTGGGCGATAAATCAAGGCCCCCGAGAAAGAGAAGGCGTCATGGATAGTAAGGCAGAATGCCATAGCCTCAGCTCCCTTAATATCTGGCAGCTCATACGTAGTGCATTTTAGAGCACTTCGATAAATGATTGCCAGGCCACCTCCCCGTTGTAGGGGTCTATCTAATTGCTGAATAGAGAAGGAATGTGGAAATGGCGTCGCAAATATGTCCCTGCCTACCCTCAAGATGGCTGAAAGGAGTGTGGAGCAGCAACTAACCCGCTAAAACAGCGGTGAGGGTGCCAATTATAGTGCAAGTCAGCGTAATATATGGGGAGTAAAATGCGAGGGTAAAGAAAGTTTATTAAAATACAATACAACAGTTTTCCAAAAAAGACGCGCGTGCAACAGCGATTTTAGTGGCTAATAGCGTGTAGTGCAAAGATAGCGCGGCATAACAAATTTAGTACCTTTGTCCAAGTCCGAGCAGGCGGTAATGATTGTCTTAAATAGGGAGTGGTCAGCCTACCGGGAGACTAGAGCGCTCACCAAAATGGCGTCGCAAATATGTCCCTGCCTACCCTCAAGGTGGCTGAAAGGACTGTGGAGCAGCAACTAACCCGCTAAAACAGCGGTGAGGGTGCCAATTATAGTGCAAGTCAGCGCTATATATGGTGAGTAAAATGCGAGGGTAAAGAAAGTTTATTAAAATACAATACAACAGTTTCATAAAAAAAAGACGCGCGTGCAACCGCGATTTTAGTGGCTAATAGCGCGTAGTGCAAAGATAGCGCGGCATAACAAATTTAGTACCTTTGTCCAAGATAATACTTATTGGTGTGTCCCACAGCAATCTCAAGCTGGGGTGAAGGTTCGTAAGGACAGACTGGGCTAGCAATAAGTAACAGATCTCGAATATCAAGGCATGCCAGTGCTTAACGGGAGGACAGTAGAAGACCGCCCGCCGAAAAAAAACATTTTATGGCCCTAGGGCACAAACAATACTCGATTTTACAATTTTAAGTCTTTCATTATTGCCATTACTGGTCTGATTTTACATAGACTACACCCCCTTGAGTGACCACGCGTTCCAACACATCAAATTTAACTTTCGCGTGGAAAGATTTCAATCTACCGATATACCGGAGGGCCAAATAAATATAACTAATTTAAAACGTATAATATGGACAAATACAAACAAAACTGAGTGGTTCTCAACAATAAAGGATATCCTGGCTGAATTGGGAAGCGAACCTATGAACAAGATTCAAGCCTGGTCACTTTTCTTAGGCAAACTAAAGATGAAAATGAAGGCACCAAAGGTGAGGGACAAAAGATATTATTCAATTATAGATCTCCCGAAAGACGTGCAAGAACTAAAAAGGGACTTAAAAAGAACACAAAAGAAGTTACAATCAAAAAACACAGAACGGACGGCATTGGATACATTTCATTTATTAAGAAAACAATACAAAAAGAAGATTTGGGAATTCAAAAAAGGGAAAACAGAGAGCTTTTGGACCAAGCTGATTTTCAGCATAAGGCATCCAAACTCGAACACATTTTGGCATACAATAAATCAATTGACTAGGCATCGAAACATCCTAACGTCAAACGTTCAGGAGGCGGAATGGGTCAACTTCCTTTCACAGAAATTCAAACAGATGCCACCAAACACACAACAGAAACAACTGACAACAGTAACTTCGAATAAATTAAAATTATTGAATGAAGGCGACTGTCAATTATTACCAACAGAGCTGAGTCAATCGTTTATGCAAGACGTAGTACCAGTAACAAATCACATCGTTTACACAGCAGAGGACATAGCAAACACAATAAACAAAGGCAAAAGCGATGAGGCTCCTGGCCCGAACGGCATTCCACAAGCTATCTATAAACATGCCTCTGAATACTGGAGCTCACATTTAGAGAAACTTTATGCTGATGTAGAGACCATCAATCAAGTACCCGACAGCTGGCAAGGATCGATCATAACCCCCATTTACAAAGGAGGAGAAAGAACAAACCTAACTAATTACAGGCTAATTGCCCTACTTGATGTAGAAGCTAAATATTTTGCTTCATTAATTCTGGAAGATCTGGTCAATTGGTCTGGGGAATGTAATCTGATCCCAATCAATCAAACAGGTTTTAGAAAAGGGATTGGAACCATCTCGAATATTCTATCAATCAATATGGTAGCAGAAAAATGTAAGCGTGAGAAAAGTTGAAAGCATGGGAAATACCAGAGAGAATATTGAGGGGTTTGTTATTATTCTACACAGATACCTGGCCTCAAGTGAAACTTGGGGATGGTGCTAGAATCTCAAGGAAAGTGTATACAAGTGTTGGCCTAAAACAGGGATGCGTACTGGCCCCGCATCTATTTAACCTGTTTCTATCAGATCTTGCTGGAAAACTTGATAGTACCAGCTCATATTCTCCAAAATTAGGCAAGTTACAACTCTCTCACCTTGCCTATGCAGACAACATCGTGCTATTGAGCTTAACTAAAGTTGGACTGACAAGGCTCCTAACTGAACTCTCAGATTTTCTGACTGCAAATAAGTTGGAACTTAATTCATCTAAAACAAAAACAATGCTTTTTACCACTCGACTAGCCCCACAACACAACATCTGGCTAGAAGGCAAACAACTGGAAAAAGTATCCAGCTATAAGTACATGGGATATTACATAGATGACAAGTTATCCCTACTTGATCAGAAAAATTATATGACACAAAGAGCGGGGGCCTTAATATTTGCATTTAGGTCATTTTCAAAGAAGTTGGAAGGGCCATCCCTAAGGCCACTCCTGATGATTATCTCAGGCAAAGCACTGCCAACCTTATCGTATGCCAGCGCAGCCATGCATGGAAAGGACTCGGAAATTCATAATGAATTAATAACAACAATCTATAAAAAGGTTCTTCAAATTCCCAAGACAGCCTCACCTGCGCAAATGCGATTAGAATTTGGTCTAATGAATGAAACACTGGGCAGACTTTATACATATATAAAGGTGTGGTATCGAATCAAGCAAAGCGCTGGGGAAAACAGCCTGAATAAATAATAATGGCAGGAACTGGAAATGCAAAACAAAATTGCCTTCCTCATCATTTAAACTGGCACTAAACAGAGCAGCAACATTTCAATAGTTGGTAACAGATAAAGGCATCTTCTCCCATCGCTCTCATTCATGGACAGTGATTAACAACTACAAATCTCTTAAACCTGCGGCCTACTTAGACACTACGTTCTCTATGTATATTAAACAACAACTAATGGCACTGCGTTTTGGCAAACTTCCTACCCTGGCGGACAAACCACCTTGGAAGCATATTGAGTTAAAAGTATGCCGTCTTTGTGGCTACGAAAGGAAGACTTAATTAATCTAATATGCCATTGCAAGAAGCTGCAATTAGAGCGTGTCACTTTTCTAAAGAAAGTCTTCCTGGATAGGGGAATACGTTCGTGTAGAACTGCCATCATTAGAGGTCTGGATCCATCTGACCCCCAAATGAATTGTAGAATGATAAAGTTTTTGGAAGCTCATGATAAATTACTGAAAGCAGTAGCACCTTAATGAGATAATCTCAATTTGGGGACGGAAGTGACAAAACGAGGAGGAGACGAAACAGATGTGAGCGCAGACTACTTGAGATTCATATATCATCTATTGAACAATTGCCGTTCAGCTTCAGGCTAGAAGCTAGATGGATGCCTCTTATAAAGATTGTGAAATATGTAAATACTGATTTATGAATTGTTTTTATACGTCTTATGCTGAGTTCACGAAATGAAGGGAAATTTTATGTAAATTTGTAATTATTTTAAATTAATGTTTGCAGAACGCTATTCTATGTAAATTGTTATGGTTTTTTATTAATTATACAATAAACAAATTATCACAGAGAGTGACTGTGGTGAACAAAATGACATATAGTGATTGAGTGTAATAGACAGTACACTATATACAAGACAAATACATGTGGAATAAACGCGTGGGGGTAGGGGAAGTTTGATAAAGGTTTTTGTCCTGTCTCTTTTTGCACATGGGCCACTAGATCCAAAACTAAATTAGAATGTGATCATGAGGGCTGTGCGGACATATATGGCATGTCGCCGTTTCGACCATGAAACAGTGCAATTCTGGGGTGGGCAAAGGAAGTCACCACCAGCCGGTTGGAGCCTTGATTCAATCTGTTACGGACCTCCACTAGCCGGTTGGAGTCTCGAGAGGGAGCCTTAATAAATCAGGCTTACATAGCGAAATAAAGTTGCATCCGTTTGGCAGCTGATCGGAACCACCGCCAACCAGCTGGTGAAGGTCCGTAACAGATTGAATCAAGGCTCCAACCGGCTGGTGGAGACTTCCTTTGACCAACTGTGCATCGTTACCTGAATACTACTTTCTGATTTCATTCATTTGAGGTGTCTGCCCTCTTGACTGTCCATCCCCTTGTCCTGAAGAAGACCAGCCCTGACGCACCCCAGAATTGCGCTGTTTCATGGTCAAAACGTCGACGACATGGCATAAATGTACGCACAGCCCTCATGATCAAGTTTTAATTTAGTTTTGGATCTAGTGGCCCATAGGCAAAAAGTGAAAGGATAAAAACCTTTATCAAATTTCCCCCACACGCATTTATTCCACATGTATTTGTCTTGTATATAGTGTACTGTCTATAACACTCAATCACTATATGTCACTTTGTTCACCACAGTCACTCATTGCTTCTTGGCACAATTGTCTATGTAATTGTGACAGCCTCTAGCATTCAATGCTCAGTCAGAATATATTATTGAGTATTATATCCTGGAGTGTGTGTGTTTTCTTTTTCGGCCTATGAATTAACTTCTTTTTGGAAATCATTGATGTGTGCTTTTAAAAAAAAGTAATTTTCTTTAGAATTACAACAGTACCCTAAGTAATTGCATACAGCCCAACAGAGCCACTTGTTTTTTCTGATAGTAATGCATTTTGGGCAGTTGCTTTTGAACATATCATGCCCATAAATTTAAATACATTTTACAGTCTATATTAATGTTTCGGGGCATGAGATATTCAAAAGCAACTGATGGGCTGGTTCGCATCTTGTGTATTGTAGATACCTCTGAAGAAGGTCCAAATGCCCAAAATACATTAGTGTTAGACCTGACATCATTGGCGTGAGTCTCCCTTCCATTTTTGAACGATTGCCTCCTCAGTTTTGATATGTTTTTGCTAGATTTATGCTTTGGGCACTGTGACTCTGCTAATCAGTGCCACAGTGCAAGTGCTCCCTATGTTAAATTGATATACTAATTGGATCCAATGATTGGGTTATTTGATTTACCTGTCAACCCCTAGTGCAGTGCACCAGCTGTGCCCAGGGCTTGTAAAGCAAATGCTGCTAGTGGGCTTGCGGTAGAAAAGGGGGTGGTGATGGACGGAGCATCTGAACCTAGGAAGCTTGTTTCCGATCCAGGGAAGGCATGGCTTGGGAGTTCGGGCTGGACTGTTCCCATGGGGCACAGGGTCAGACTGATATGCATATGGCCATGTCTAAACTGGGGTGGCAGAGTGCGCTAAAGAACGGTGATAGATTAAACCCAGATCTGTTGACTGGGTGTGAGTGTTTGATTGGTTCAGATACTCCGTCCATTACCACCCCCTTTTGTACCGCTTTGTTCGCCATAAGTTGGCAGGGTATGCTCAGACGTGAGTCCCTTGCTCACTTTGCCACTGGATTCAGGCAAGCCTGGCTGAAGACGTCTGGAATGCCAGAAACCGGTCCTAGGAAGCTTGTTTCCGGTCCAGGGAAGGCATGGCTTGGCAGTTCGGGCTGGACTGTTCCCATGAGGCACAGGGTCAGACTGATTTGCATATGGCCATGTGTGAACTGGGGTGGCAGAGTGGGATAAAGAACGGTGATGGATTAAACCCAGATCTGTTGACTGGGTGTGAGTGTTTGATTGGTTCAGATGCTCCGTCCATCACCACCCCCTTTTGTACTGCTTTGTTCGCCATAAGTTGGCAGGGTATGCTCAGACGTGAGTCGTTTGCTCAATTTGCCACTGGATTCAGGCAAGCCTGGCTGAAGACGGCTGTAATGCCAGAAACCGGTCCTAGGAAGCTTGCTTCCGGTCCAGGGAAGGCATGGCTTGGCAGTTCGGGCTGGACTGTTCCCATGAGGCACAGGGTCAGACTGATTTGCATATGGCCATGTCTGAACTGGGGTGGTAGAGTGGGCTTAAGAACGGTGATCGATTAAACCAAGATCTGTTGACTTGGTGTGTGTGTTTGTTTGGTTCAGATGCTCCGTCCATCACCACCCCCTTTTGTACCGCTTTGTTCGCCATAAGTTGGCAGGGTATGCTCATACGTGAGTCCCTTGCTCCATTTGCCACTGGATTCAGGCAAGCCTGGCATAAGACTACTGGAATGCCAGAAACCGGTCCTAGGAAGCTTGTTTCCGGTCCAGGGAAGGCATTGCTTGGCAGTTCGGGCTGGACTGTTCCCATGAGGCAGAGGGTCAGACTGATTTGCATATGGCAATGTCTGAACTGGGGTGGCAGAGTGGGCTAAAGAACGGTGATGGCTTAAACCCCGATCTGTTGACTGGGTGTGAGTGTTTGATTGGTTCGGATGCTCCGTCCATCACCACCCCCTATTGTACCGCTTTGTTCGCCATAAGTTGGCAGGGTATGCTCAGACATGAGTCCCTGGCTCACTTTGACACTGGATTCAGGCAAGCCTGGCTGAAGACGACTGGGGTGCCAGAAACCGGTCCTAGGAAGCTTGTTTCCAGTCCAGGGAAGGCATGGCTTGGCAGTTCGGGCTGGACTGTTCCCATGAGTCACAGGGTCAGACTGATTTGCATATGGCCATGTCTGAACTGGGGTGGCAGAGTGGGCTAAAGAACTTGATGGATTAAACCCCGATCTGTTGACTGAGTGTGAGTGTTTGATTGGTTCAGATGCTCCGTCCATCACCACCCCCTTTTGTACCGCTTTGTTCACCATAAGTTGGCAGGGTATGCTCAGACGTGAGTCCCTTCCTCACTTTGCCACTGGATTCAGGCAAGCCTGGCTGACGACGGCTGGAATGCCAGAAACCGGTCCTAGGAAGCTTGTTTCCGGTCCAGGGAAGGCATGGCTTGGCAGTTCGGGTTGGACTGTTCCCATGAGGCACAGGGTCAGACTGATTTGCATATGGCCATGTGTAAACTGGGGTGGCAGAGTGGGATAAAGAACGGTGATGGATTAAACCCAGATCTGTTGACTGGGTGTGAGTGTTTGATTGGTTCAGATGCTCCGTCCATCACCACCCCCTTTTGTACTGCTTTGTTCGCCATAAGTTGGCAGGGTATGCTCAGACGTGAGTCGTTTGCTCAATTTGCCACTGGATTCAGGCAAGCCTGGCTGAAGACGGCTGTAATGCCAGAAACCGGTCCTAGGAAGCTTGCTTCCGGTCCAGGGAAGGCATGGCTTGGCAGTTCGGGCTGGACTGTTCCCATGAGGCACAGGGTCAGACTGATTTGCATATGGCCATGTCTGAACTGGGGTGGCAGAGTGGGCTAAAGAACGGTGATTGATTAAACCCCGATCTGTTGACTGGGTGTGAGTGTTTGATTGGTTCAGATGCTGCGTCCATCACCACCCCCTTTTGTACCGCTTTGTTCGCCATAAGTTGGCAGGGTATGCTCATACGTGAGTCCCTTGCTCACTTTGCCACTGGATTCAGGCAAGCCTGGCTGAAGACGACTGGAATGCCAGAAACCGGTCCTAGGAAGCTTGTTTCCGGTCCAGGGGAGGCATGGCTTGGCAGTTCGGGCTGGACTGTTCCCATGAGGCAGAGGGTCAGACTGATTTGCATATGGACATGTCTGAACAGGGGTGGCAGAGTGGGCTAAAGAACGGTGATTGATTAAACCCCGATCTGTTGACTGGGTGTGAGTGTTTGATTGGTTCAGATGCTCCGTCAATCACCACCTCCTTTTGTACCTCTAGTTGGCTTGCAGCACTGGTTGTGCCACCCACAGAAGCTGCTTGAAAAGTGTGTCTCAGGCCTGCCATTGCAAGGCCTATGAGCTGCCATGTCGACTTGGCCAAGTGCACCGACTTGCCAGTCCCTAAACCTTTCATTTGCTTCATATTAGATACCCCTACGGTAGGCCCAATGGCGGGGTGCATTGTAAGCATAATGTAGGACATGCTCTGATGTGTGTAGCATGTTCTAATAGCGAACTACAGCCATTTTCGTTTTTCACTATTGAAGGCTACCTGTTCTCATAGGTTAAAATTGGCAGTTGGATTATTCCATTCTTATAATCCTAACTGACTCAGGGAACATGGTAGAAATACGAATTTAGTATGCCAGAGTAATAAAATACATCTTTTAGTAAAGTTTATTTTAATATTCTGTGTTTGCAAATACCACTTTTAGAAAGCAGGTATTTGCTTGCCAAACCATTTGAGCCTGCCTCTGCTGGGTTGTGTATTCCTTGTCTGGGTTTGTGTGTGACAGGGTTGGGGAATTCCAGGAGACAGGCTGGGGCAGCCTGGGGGTGAATAGAGAGATCTGCATCTAGATGGGAGGGAGGAGTTGCACCTGGGACCTGAATAGGGCTGGGCCTTCCCATTACAATGCTGGCTCTACCCCCTGTGGCTTGTTTGATGTCTCTGCCCTGCACTGTGAAAGGAGAGGAGGAATCATGTCAACAGAGTTCTCCAGAGCTGTATCCTCCCTCTCCTGTGCTGGCTCCACCTCCTGTGGGGCGGCTGATGTGTCTGCCCTGTACAGTGAAAGGAAGAAGAGAGTCATGTAAACAAAGTGCTCAGGAACTGGTTTAAACTAGGCAGAGGCCTCTCTGCCTTCAGAGAACAAAGGATTTAGTGGTATAACTATTTGGACCCTGATCCCAAGAAATTAGATCACTTCTGGAACAAGAAACCTTTCTGCAAGGAGAAGAACCGAGGAAGCTGCAGGAGTTTTGACTGCCCCTCTGCCAGTGTGCTGTTTGCTGGGTTGGCCTGCAGTGGTTGCTTCATTGGCAAGGGAAAGGAGAAGGAACTTTGTAAGGACTTTCATCTACAGAATATTCTCCAAGGGCTTGAACTATGCTTGCCTCCTGCTGAAGTCTCAGGGCCAAAAGACTTTACCTCCAGCTCCCTCCTTAATTTCCTTGCTGGGAATTCTGACTCCAGACACTTGCGTGCCGCAGGGAGCTGGAAGCGCGACACATCGAGAGGAAGCGGGTCGCCGCCGCAGCTGAAATCATCGCAATGCCGGAGAAGCTAGCCTTCGCCGCATCTCCCTGGAAGTGTGTGTTCATTGAAGCTGTCTGCTGTCGCATCACCAGAGAAGCGTGGCGCCATCGTGAGAGTCGCCATTTCATCACCGGAGAAGCGCGTCACCGGGCCTGTCGCAGCTCCAAAGTTGTTGCAAGGCTGCCAGGGGGTCATCGTCATCGCATCGCCGCATCAAGGGCGCCATCTTCTCGCATCGCAAACGGATTGTCGCATCGCATCAAGGCGCCATCTTGCGCACCGCAACGGGCCCGCAGGCAGAGAATCTACGCATCACCTCCGCACCGGTAAGGCTCACGATGAGTCCCCTACTCTGCGCAAGCATTGAGGATGGACGCAACCGTTCCCCCGGGTCACCTAACCGACACATCTCCCCTTTTACCAGCCTTTTGTTCACTTTGCGTTATGCATCCAGGTACTTTGTTGAGAACTCTGTTGCTTTTACCAACAACTTGAATTAAGAGACTTTAATCATCTTTTAAGTAACCTTAAGTGTAGTATTGTGGATTTTTGTCATTTGTGGTCTTGTGTTAAGTCTCTATAAAGAAAACTTATTTTTATAAAACCTGTGTTGTGTCCATCCGAGGTGTTTTTTCACTGTATTGCTGTGTATATTCACAAATTCTTAACACACTGCCTCTGAGATAAACCTGTCTTCTCGTGCCAAGCTACCAAGGGGGTGAGCAGGGGTTATTAAGGAGTATAATCCCCTTATCCTGACTTAGAAGTAAGGGTCCCTATTTGGACAAAGGTAATAACCATTGCCCACTAGAGACCCCCAGATCTAACAATTAGGTATACCAGCATGGCTACTTGAATGAGAATTTGAATTTCGACATACTGTGGAGAGAAGCCTAGATGGGCACTTCACTTGCATTTTGAAAATCGGAATCTCTATGCCTCTGAAAGAAGTTTGAAAATGAAATGACATTTTGATTACTATGGATTACACAGGATTCTTGATCGTTGTACAGGCTGTGCATCTGCGTTGGTGTGTGACGGCGCACCAAGACATTTTTTATACATTTGTGCTACAAGGGACAGCAGCACATACTGAGGTTGAATGCCAACATTTTGCTTAAAATGTTTGCCTATGAGAACTTTTGTCTATTACCGTTTGAATATGGGTGTGTATTCTACCATCTCGTTTTTGATATTTACACTTCCATGTGTGCCATTACCACCAACCGGGGAACAACCGTTTCAACGCAACTTTTACCACAAACTACCTTTACAACGCATTTTTTACAACACAGGATCCTTTACAACGAATGTCTTTACATTGCATGATATTACATTGCAGATGCCTTTACAACGCATGCCATTACAACGTAAGTATAGGTAAGTATATAATTATAATAAAATTTTTATTTAATTAATTTTTTTAAATAATGAAATATTTTTTTAATGTATATTAAAAAAAATAACATTTATAAAACATATTATTTAAGACATTTTATTTTTAATTAAAATGTTTACACCTACACTATCCAGCACTTACCCTAGTATTTCACCCCCCTGGAATTAGAATAGTAATTTTTACCCCTACACTATCCAGCACTTACCCTACTATTTCGCCCTCCTGGAGTTAGAATAGTAATTTTTACCCCTACACTATCCAGCCCTTACCCTACTATTACACCCCCCTGGAGTTAGACTAGTAATTTTTACCCCTACACTATCCAGCACTTACCCTACTATTTCACCCCCCTGGAGTTAGAATAGTAATTTTTACTCCTACACTATCCAGCACTTACCCTACTATTACACCCCCCTGGAGTTAGAATAGTAATTTTTACCCCTACACTATCCAGCACTTACCCTACTATTACACCCCCCTGGAGTTAGAATAGTAATTTTTACCCCTACACTATCCAGCACTTACCCTACTATTTCACCCCCCTGGAGTTAGAATATTGTTTTTAAACACCTACATTATTTTATAAATATATATATATGTATATATATATATATATATATATATATATATATATATATATATATATATATATTAAAAAATAAGATAAATAAAGTAAAATAATATTAAATTAAATTAATTTTAATTAATTAAATTTCTAAATAATATTATATACTTACCTATACTTACGTTGTAATGGCATGCGTTGTAAAGGCATCTGCGATGTAATATCATCCGTTGTAAAGGCATTCGTTGTAAAGGATCCTGCGTTATAAAAAATGCGTTGTAAAGGTAGTCGTTGTAAAAGTATGCGTCCTAGCGTCATACATCCCCACCACCTAGCCTGTGGCATGGGTAAGTAACCCCTCTACCATGCCTTACAGCCCTAAGGCAGGGTGTACCATACGCCAGGTGAGGGCATAGCTGCATGAGTAATATACCTCTACAGTGACTGTGGCATTAGACATTGCAAGTGCAGTGAAGCCATTTTGAGTACATGGGCTGGGAGGTTGTCATTACAAACTCCACAGCTCCATGATGGATTTACTAAAAACTGGGAAGTTGGGTACCAAAATGTCCTGGCATAATACACCCCCACTGATGTCAGTGTTGGATTTATTATAAAATGCACTGAGATGCTTTCTGAAAAACTACCAACTTTAAGTGTATAGGCTGACTGGTCCCCGCCAGCCAGCCTCCACCAGACAACTTTCTGACCTCATGGAGGAGAGCCTTTGTGCTCGTGGAGGTCAGGAAGAAAGCCTGTTCTGGGTACAGGTGCTTCACACCTCCCCCTAGCATGAACAGCCACACTTGGCAGTGAGCCTCAAACGATCTCATCTTGTGATGTGCTGAATTGGGCAGCTCCAACTAGTGGAGATGCCCACCCCCCTGTCCAGGGCCCACTTTTAGTGGCAGGACGTGCAGGGAAATTAGTAAACAGATTAGGTGTCTCAGCCATCCACACCCCTAGAGTCGCCAGGAGCTGAGGTGAACCCTTCTCTTAGACATTTTCTATCTTAAATTGGAGAATTAGGCCCAATAGTAATAGGGATAGGCCCTTCTCTCAAAGGGAGGGGGGCCCAAAGGGTGTAGTCATCCTAGGGGACAGTAGCAATTGGCTACTGCCCTCGACCTCAGTAACACACTTACATTTTGTATTTAAGGGCTCCCCTGAAACTTGTTCCTCAAGTTTGATGGACCAACAAAGAAGACAGACCAGGACCACTGCTGGACCAGGAACCGAACCACTGCAGACTGAACCTGACAAGAACCACGCCACCTGCACCTGGTGCGTCCACTTGACCTGCTGTCCTTCCAGAAACCCTGCCTAGCCTCCAAGAAACCCCGGAGACCCCGCAACCTTCACCAAATGTGTCAATAACCTCCCTCTCGTCTAGAGGCTATAGTCCTCTGCGTCTGCTGGTTCAAGACCTAGGGGAACCACCACAGGAAGGACAGACACTTGTGTCGATGTGACTCCCTGCCATAAGAGAACTCGAAGAACCGCCACAGTTGAGAGCCGACACCCATGTTGATGCGACTTACTGCTACCTGAGACCTCCATTGGCTGCAGTGGTAGAGAACCAGCACTTGTGCTGACGCAACTCTACCCTGCCAGAAGAAAGCACCGCTGCCGAACAGCCTCTACAACCTTGAGGGATCTTCCCGACCCCACGATCATAGATGTTCCCTGTGCCGTGCCCAAGTGCCCATACCCTCCTGCAAGTCGCCCTGTCGGCCCTCTCCTGCAACGCCTGCCCAACCTCGGCCGCCACAGCACGGTCCAACAATGGCAGAAACCTATCCGATCTACAGCAATCAACTGCCAGTGACAGTACTTGTGTTGGCCGCCTGCTGAAACCTATCCTGCTCATTGCCCCCGCCAAACGCGAGGGAAAGCACCATTGCCGGATAGACCGCCTCGACTCTGATACTGAATTCTGCACCATTTGAGTGACACTGCAGATGTGGCTTTAGGATAAGAATTGGACTACTGAGAGGAAGGACCTGAATCTGTGATAGCCTAATGGACTAGACCAATGGATATGAAGATGATTCTGTTGCAGATTGTATAAGTCAGTACATTTTTACTAGATGACAGCTAAAAGAGAAGCACAAAAAATGAATATTTTCTAATCTCAATAAGAGATATTTAGGGAGCCGTTGGATGACAGCCTTGTAGTCCTACCGAAATGTGAAATTTGCTTGGCTACCTCTCACTTTCCCCTGGATGAAGATAATAAACAACAAAAAGCTTTTAGAACCAGTTTGTTAAAGTATGAGGTATAATTTAAGGAACCATCAACAGTGATTCCTAAGTTCCTAACCATATCAGTAAAAACGAAAGTAGGGACTGCTGCAGAGGACAATCTGGCTGAATGCCCAGTGAAAGGCTGGTTATCTATTACTACAATCATGGTTGATGAATAGTGAGTTTTAGGATATTTTGAGCCATTCAGGAAGCCACATAAGTCATGTAGTTCTGGAACAGAGGAATTGCACATGTTACCACTAAGCTGATTTGTGTATCATTATTGGAAGTGAAAACAAATCAAATAAAAATACTTTATGAGGGCAGCGAAGTGGTGCTTCATATGCTTAAAATAGTGATGTTTAACAAAGACACCTGTTGAATGCGACAGTTCACTTGACTAAAGACGGACTGGAAAGGGAGAACAGAGATCCCTGCTGTCTCATCAAGCAATGCGTCTGTGAGGAAAGTGGTTTATTATATGGTGGGGTTCTGCTACCTCACTCTGTAATAAAGGCATAATTCTGCATTGCGTCCAGTCAGGTTTGTTTGAAAACCCTTAGCTCAACTATGTGTGGCTGTGAGCAGTCCCTCTATCAAAGGAACAAGTGTAAAGCATTAAAAAATACCAATGCAGTTGAAAAACAAGAAAATGTGAAACAATAAAAATATGACACCAATTTATGAAAATAGGTTGTAATTGCATCTTAAAATAGACACCTCAATGCTAAAAATCCAGTGGAGGTTTCCAAAGATCTAAATTTCTAAAGAAACAATAAATCACAGATTTTCAGTTGGTTAAATCAAGCATTGTAATCTTCTGCAACTCGCAGTTTAGTGTTATCAACGAAAAGTAGCGTGAAGATAGCTATAAAGGCACTCTTGTGGCAGAGGGAGTGGCTAACCGCCTAAGTGGCGGCTTCTTGATCTAGTGGTGCCCGGACCCTAGCTCTGCAATCCTGCAGATAACAACCATGGTCTGCAGCTTAGGCTGGTGGGGGTCACCGATCTCCTGCCTCACATAGTGCGGCAAGCTGTCTTAGGATTCTGTGGCTCCCCGACATATAAATTGTGAGGATCTGGCTCCCTGTGCTGAGCAGTCAGCTGATCCTTGCCTGAGGCCCCCGTTCTCTGGGATCGTGTGACTGTTCATGTCGCTGCAGTGCTGGGGGAGGGCCACCACCCTGTTACGTCTCAGAGTCACACTACAGAATTTAACCTGTGGTGATATGTGGCCCAGGGAGGTGAGGAGAGGGATACATAAGTTGGCCTTGCCTGTGGAGAACCGGAAGTGGGTAGGCAGTCCCACTGCATGCGACTGAGCTGTGAAGCCCCACCGAGAGGACTTGGTTGGTGGCGGGGGGGGCACATTTCATACTGCACATTGTCCTGTCTCTACCTCTGCCCCCCTATCAACAAGGTAAATGCATTTGATTCACAGGTGGTGGTCGGTCCTGCTGAAATCCTGGTCCAGCCAGAATAGAGGAAACAAGCGGTCATGTTGTCCTGCAAATTATCAGCACCACAAGGAGTGCGCTTGCTGCTTTACCCCTGCACCCATCGCTGCATTGGACACGAGGAACAGCTTGGTGGGGCCTACAAGTGGGCTCTTCCTGGTGGTGCTGGCTTTTTCTTCACACCAAAAGCTCTGCACTCACCCTCATTGCACCAGCTTCCAGCTGAATACCTGCAGTACAGCCTTCCTGCCCAGGGCATATAGTGTGGAGCGCTGCCAACTGCCTTATTTTGAACTGCTTGGTCCATTCAGCACTACTGTGTGTGGAGCCTGTCCCTTTTGATTTACCATTGTCCGAAACATTGTTGATGGCAGCCATGGTTCGCACAAGACACAAGCCGGATATACCTGCCCCGCGCTTAGACTCCAGATCCACGCCCTTGGAAAGCTCCATCACGCAGACTCCTGAAGATATTATCTCTCCCACCATCTTGCCTGACCAAGCGGACAAGCTGTATTTTATCCTTCAGGAGTGTTGGACCTGCGATGGGCAAGCCCAGCACAAAGGGGGTAGCTTGGCTCAAGTGACCAGGCAAGTGAAGGCTGTAGTGTTAAGCCGGCTCTGACCCAATAATAACTCCTTGTACATCCATACCAAAAAGAAGGACACCACACCACTGCTGTAGAAAAATACGATTCCTTTATATAAAAGTTCTTTGTTGTAAATAGGGTTGACTGGGAAAGCACATATACATTTCTTTTGGTCATACAGTTCTAGTAATAAATAGTATTAATAAGTAGAATAACTTCAGGAATGAATATCACAATAAATATCAGAATAAATATCATAATAAATATCAGAATAAATATCAGAATAAATATCAGAATAAATATCAGAATAAATATCAGAATAAATATTGGTTCATTTAAATAAACAACCACATTTTTCTTCTGGGATCGCTGCCACCAATTAAATACTTTAGAATCATTACATCGGCAATACGTTTCAAATGGGATAGATAACTCTTACAGTTTATGCTGTTCTCAATGACCAGGTATACGGCTTCTCTGAGCACAAAATAAGGTTTGGGACTCTTTAATAATCACTCAAGGCATATGCGCGTATATCTAGAAGGCAAGGAAACACAGTAAATACATCATTTGCACTCGACGGTCACAGGGATAGGATCTCTGCTTTGCCGGTGAAGTCTATGCGCGCCTACGGGCTTTAGCACCACTTGAGCACAGGCGGCACCAGTTCAAAGTCATTAGACTGACGAACGGGCTGCCGGAGAGGTCACACAACCTTCGCGCACAGTCAAATAAATGCCGGTTCACAGTTCCTTCACAACGCTGCATTCACTATGAGGAAACGGGCCCACCTCACATCGGTTGCAATTCAAGATATGATTCCGTCGGGCACAGCACTCCTCTCGTTAGCGACGGGGCTCTCAGGGGCTCCACGGACCTCCCTCCGACTTCCGTATTCAGGGTGGTTCCCGCCCACAGCTACAGCTCCCGGGTCACTGGGGAGTGTCAGAGACGCTAGTCCCGCCCAACGAAGGCCGTCCTTTCCCCGCCCCGGCACACCACCTCACCTTCAATCTGCGCAGGAAGCGCTCTACGCTGGGGGGGCTCGGAGACGTCCGAGCTCCCCTCTAGAGGCACCTGTCGCGAAGGGGGCACAGCTGACGATCGCGGTCGCGGCGAACTTGCTCTCGCCTCGCGACTCGATAAATCGATCACAGTTCACCACCGGGGGGGCCGGGAGGCACACGAATCTGGCCACAGTCTTTGGGGGCAATGAGGTACTCGCTGGGCAGGCGCTGTAGGCGCTAGATCACTTCTCACGTAGCTGACTGGAACGCCAGTTATGTTATGTTATGTTACGTGCATTTGTACTGCGCACAGCTGCCCCAGCCAAGGGGCGTCCCGGCGCATGTCAAGGTAACACGCAACAACCACAGGGAGCACAACAGCCATAGTAATAGTTGAAGTTAAAACAGGAAAGTTTTTATCGCTTTGCGAAAGGAAAGAAGGTCTTCCAACAGCCGAATCTCCACCGGGAGAGAGTTCCAAAGTTCGGCCGTTTTGACCCGGAAGGAACGACCGCCGATACGGCACAGCTTGTATCGCGGGGTGATGGTAAGAGCTTGGCCCAAGGATCTCAGATGTCGACTGGGGACATACCAAGACAGAAGACCCGTAAGGGTTTGAGGGGCCGTGCCCTTTAAGATCTTGAAGGCCAGGCACAGCACTTTGAACTGGATTCTTGCTCTGACCGGCAGCCAGTGCAGCGCTTTCAGAGTGCTGGAAACAGGGCAGGATCTAGGAAGACCGACAATGGCTCTAGCGGCAGCGTTCTGCACTCGTTGAAGGCGAGTAACTTTGGCCAGGTTAGCGCCGACCAGAAGAGAGCTGGCGTAATCCAGGCGCGATACAACAGTCGCCTGGATTACCAACTGCCGAGTAAGGGGGTCGAAAAACTTCGGAACTGGCCGCAGAGCCCGGAGAATTCCGAAACAGCATGCTGCCGTTTTCTTCGTGTGCCCCTCAAAACTGAGAGTGGGATCCATCCACACTCCCAAGTTTTTTAGTTCAGTCACCGGGAGGGGGGCCGGCCCAAGCTCCGAAGGCCACCACCTGTCCCCCCAGAGGTCTGCCCTTCTGCCGATGATCATGATCTCGGTTTTCTTCGCGTTGAGATGGAGGCAATTGGCCTTCATCCAGCTCGCCACCGCTCTGAGTCCACTCTGAAACCTGGGAGCATCCTGATCCGCATCCCCGCTGATCGTACCCGCTAGCTGGGTGTCATCGGCATATGACACCATTGTCATACCCCACTGCCTGACAACCTCAGCTAGCGGTCTCACGTAGAGATTGAACAACGTGGGGCTCAGCGAGGATCCCTGCGGTACTCCCTGTTTCAGAGGATGGAAACTGGACTGGAACGGCGGAATCGCAACGCAGAAGAAACGACCATCGAGGAAGGACTGGAACCACTGAAGGGCGGACCCCCCCACTCCAATCTCCTCCAGGCGATGCAACAGGATGGGAGACAGTATCAAAGGCGGCGCTTAGATCGAGTAATACCAGCGCCGCCGTCTGTCCTGCATCCTTCACTGTGCGGAGATGTTCAGCAATGGTGAGCAGGGCGGTTTCCGTGCTGTGCCCAGCACGGAACCCGTTCTGGGTGGGGTCTAAGATGTTAGCGTGATAAAGGTGGTTGGAAAGAACTTTGGTCGGCCAGGGGAGCAGGGAGATAGGCCGGTAGTTTTCCGGCTTTTCCGGGTCCAAAGAGGGTTTCTTTAAAATAGGAGAAACCACAGCTCGCTTCCCGCTTGTTGGAACCGTACCTCAGACACAATGCCAGCAACCCTTTGCTGCTCTGCCTGCGCTACCAGCCACCTCAGGGGTCAACAGGGCAGGTGTCAATCTGGTGTCAAGTCTGGAATCTCTTCTCTAGTCTGAACTAATCTCCATCATCTCATCTAATCTAAAATGGCCGCCAGGGTCTGGGCCTTATATAGCCAGTGCCCTGGGGTACTGGCACGAGCCAGAAGGTTCTAGAACCTTCTCTGGCTGTGACAATGACATGGCGCTCTTGAGGGGTATTTAGGACACTCACAGCCACCGTACTGGGGTTCTAGAGCAGCCATTTTGTGTACCTGAGGAAAATAAAGGAATTCCTGTCAGAAATGCGCGCCAAACAAAGGGCGCCAAAACCTCAAAAGGCCAGAGTTCATGAAGGCTCCAATGGGAGTCACTTCACATGAGGAAAAAGGGTGTCCACCATTTTAAGTTCATTTACACAGGTTGACAACCCCAGCTTGTAATGCCACAGGTTTGGGCCAGGCGCCTTGTAAATAGGTGCCACAAACCTTGTGAGCAACTGGGCGTCAAGGAACATCTAACCCCATGAAACACATAAAAAGTCCTGGTAGACAAATAAAAAGCGACAAATTTTGGGAGGTACAGGGGAACAAAAGAAATCATAGGGGTGAGGGGACTCTCAGAAGCAGACGGGTCTAACACGCGTCCCCCCCAGCTGAAAGTGGGGAGAGCTACCCAACCCCTTGGGAGTCCTCAACACTAAGGCGGAAATACCTGGAGAGACCGTCTGCATTGGCGTGGTCAACTCCGGGCTGGTGTTCCACCCGAAAGTCCATTCCCTGTAGGGAGATAGACCACCTCAACAGTTTGGGATTTTCCCCCTTCATTTGCATGAGCCAACGAAGGGGTCGGTGGTCTGTCTGAACAAGGAAGTGTGAACCAAACAAATATGGTCGCAGCTTCTTCAGTGCCCAGACCACCGCAAAGGCTTCCCGCTCGATGGTACTCCACCTCTGTTCCCGGGGAAGCAGTCTTCGTGACAGAAAGACCACGGGCTGATCCAGACCCTCTTCATTGAGTTGCGATAGCACCGCCCCAATGCCAATGTCGGATGCATCTGTCTGGACAATGAACTCTTTTGAAAAATCTGGAGCCTTCAGGACTGGAGCTTTACACAATGCTTGTTTCAGAGTGTCGAAGGCTCGCTGGCAAGCCTCCGTCCAAATGACTCTCCTGGGTTGCTTTTTGGCCGTGACTTCTGTAAGGGGTGCCACGATAGTGCCATACCCCTTCACGAATCGTCTGTAGTAACCTGTGAGGCCCAGGAAGGCTCGGACCTCAGTCTGGGTCTTGGGGGGTTTCCAGGCCGTGATTGCCTCAATCTTCGCCTGAAGGGGCTGCACCGTTCCACGGCCCACCAAGTGTCCTAAGTACACTACCAACCCCTGTCCAATCCGACATTTGCTGGCCTTGATCGTCAAGCCAGCCCGTTCCAGGGCCTGGAGAACGGCTTGCAAGTGCTGCAAGTGATCCTCCCAGCTGCTACTGAAGACAGCTATGTCATCCAAGTAAGCAGCAGAGAATGACTCCATCCCGGTGAGGATCGTGTTCACCAGCCGCTGAAAAGTGGCAGGAGCGTTCTTGAGCCCAAAGGGCATGACGCAAAACTGGTAGTGTCCATCAGGTGTGGAGAAGGCTGACCTTTCCTTGGCTCCATTAGACATGGGAATCTGCCAGTACCCTGCAGTGAGGTCAGTGGTACTGAGATATTGGGCAGCTCCCAACCGGTCAATCAATTCATCCGCCCGAGGGATCGGATGAGCATCCGTTTTGGTTACCGAATTTAGTCCTCGGTAGTCCACACAGAATTTCAATTCTGGGGTGGTGCCAGGTGGGGCAGCTTTAGGAACTAACACCACCGGGCTAGACCAAGGGCTACTTGAAGGTTCGATGACTCCTAGCTCCAGCATCTTAGCTACTTCGCTTTGGATACAGGCCTTCACCTTGTCAGACAGCCGGTAAGACTTTGACTTTACAGGTGGGCTGCCCCCTGTGTCCACGTCATGGGTCTTACCCGGGACAAGGGAGAACAGAGGAGCGAATGACCCCAAGACCTGGCGACATTCCTCCTGCTGCTCAGGAGTCAGGGTTGGCGAGAGTTTCACTCCCTCCACTGACCCATCCTTTTCTTGAGACGCATAAAGGTCGGGGAGAGGCTCCGTGTCCTCTTCCTCCGATCCGTCAGTCACCATAACCAACATGACTTCGGGCCTCTCGTAGTGGGGCTTGAGGCGATTGGCATGTAACACCCAATGCGGATGCCGAGGGGTCTTTACGTCCACCAGATAGGTAGACTTGCCCTTCTTCTCCAATACCTCATAGGGGCCTGTCCAACGGTCCTGGAGGGCACTCAGCTCTCCAGGCTCCATCACCCACACCTTCTGGCCAGGCTCCAACTCCACTGGGTGAGCGTTGTGGTCATACCACGCTTTCAGAACTGCCTGACTGGCTTCCAAGTTGTCAGAAGCTTGCTTCCACAACTTAGGCATTTGGCTTCGGAAGGCCAGCATGTAGCTCACCACATCCTGGGGAACTTTCCGGGGAGACTTTTCCCAGGAGTCCCTCACCAGGCTGAGAGGTCCACGTACAGGGTGCCCGTACAAAAGCTCGAAGGGGCTGAAGCCCACTCCCTTTTGCGGCACTTCCCTGTAGGAAAAGAGCAAACAGGGTAGGAGGACGTCCCATTTCCTCCGCAGGCTCTCGGGTAGACTTCTGATCATACCCTTCAAGGTTTGGTTGAACCTTTCCACACGACCATTGGTCTGTGGGTGATAAGGAGTGGTGAACCTGTAAGTCACTCCACACTCCTTCCACATGGCCCGCATATATGCTGACAGGAAGTTGGTCCCCCTGTCAGACACAACTTCCTTGGGGAATCCCACTCGGGTAAAGATCCCCATCAGGGCCTTGGCCACTACTGGTGCAGTAATGGTTCTCAGAGGAATTGCCTCTGGATACCTTGTGGCGTGATCCACCAGGACCAGGATAAACCTGTGACCGGATGATGTAGGTGGATCTAGGGGCCCAGCAATGTCGATGCCCACCCTTTCAAAGGGGGTGCCAACGATGGGAAGTGGTTCCAGGGGAGCCTTCAGCTTCGTCCCTGTTTTCCCACTGGCTTGGCATGACACGCACGACCGACAGTATGTGTCGGACGCCACCCTCATTCGAGGCCAATAAAAGTGGGGGACAAGCCGGGCAAAGGTCTTGTCCTGACCCAAGTGTCCTGCCAAGGGAATCTCATGAGCCATCTCTAATAGGAAGGCTCGGTAACACTGTGGGACTACCAGGGCCCATGACAATCCGTGCACTGGCGCCCTGGGTTCACTGTAGAGGAGACCATCCTCCCAGTAAACACGATAGGTCCCAGTCTCGTTACCTGCTGCCTGGGCTTCAGCCTGTTGCCTCAGACCCTCGAGGGTGGGAGATTCCCTTTGTCCCTTGCTCAGTTCCTCCCTGGATGGTCCTCCTTCCACTCGCCACTCAGCGGGGATAGGCAAGTCCTCCAACGGAACCATGTCCTCCTCCGCGGACTCCGGGTCCACCTCCACAGGTGGCCTATCCGTCTCACGGGGCATGGACCTCGAGGCAGGCTCCTCCTGTCCTCGAAATGTTCCCTCATTAGCAGCTGGGTGGGCCATTGTTCCAGGCTCCAACCCACGCGACTTCTCCTCCCAAGCAGCCGGAGAC